>NC_042997.1:178562610-178572610 GCF_006345805.1 Octopus sinensis
CAATGTACAGTCACAACTTAGTTTAGAAAAAGAAGTTACATAGGAACTACCCAAAATGAAATGAAACGTAGACTAGCTGCACATCAACACTTTTCAGAAATAGAAGCAGAATTAACTCAGCTGGATTAAGTAAGTATATTTGGGAACTCAAAGATAGTGATATTAGCTCCACGTTAGAACGGGAAATCCTCGTCTCTGCATCTGCGTACAATGTAAAAAATAGGAAATGTTATCTTTGCATTAACGAAATTCTTTTCATTCTAATAGCATGACACCCACTGTTGAACCTAAGAGAGGGGAGAAGCCGAGTTTGTCTGCACAAAGGGAAGTTTAACTTCGCTAAATATAAATAACATTAGAAACACTTATGCTACCCCAAAATAGCACCAAGAACTCCACACCATAGAAATAGTAGCCCTTGATAGTAATTTGAAGGCTATGTGTATATACTCCTTAATTAAAGCTAGTTTGCTAGTAGTAATACCGGGGCCTTGCAGGTATTTATAAAAATACTCCTATCCTTTTACCCAAAATTCGAGTTTAGGTCAAACCCATAACAATTACCTACAGCTTATAGTTATCAAGCAATTCCTCCTTAAAATAACTAACTAACCTCTTTTACAAATTCCAGATATTTCAATCACGAACTTAATTGAGAATACAGAATACATAGTTATTCAATCACAATGCTATGACCCCCAATCACTAATTCTAATTTTGAATTTTAAATTTTAACTTTATTTTGTTTTAATATTATTTTATTTTCCTGTACCTTTTATATACATGGATGTGCTTTTCGGCACTTGTAATCTGGACTTAATTTCCTACCAGCATACTGGTCTACCTCCACTTAAAATAGACCCTAATAGTCTTGCCCACTTAGGAAAACATTACCCTCCTGTAGAATTTGTTTTATTTTATTGAACTTAATGTTATCTTTCCCAACTATAGATTGTACTTGGACACTACAGTAGCTGAGTTCCCAGGAGATATTAGTAAACATGGGTTTATTATGCAGGATAAAAAGTGTAATTTGGCGGTGGACTTAGTGTGGCTGCATCCACCTAAGGTTTAATATAATTATTAAATTTATTGATATGAATAATCTAACTTTTAGGATAATGTAATACATATTTAGTAATATTTAGTAAACTGTGTTGGAACATGGAAATTATAACCATGGTATTAGTTGACATGTGATTTGGTTTTAAATTTTAATCGCTTAAATGTTTGTGGGTTTGTGCTTTTGCCCTTTCGTGTACCTATAGGGTGGAATTCTCTTAGGTACATGTGTACATTTACTTATTTGTCCATTATTACCACCACTTGGAATTTTATTTGCTATCTAAGATGTAAAATCTAGCATTATTTTAGTAGCTTATTATAGTTATATGCACCTCCAGTACTAGTTGTACTATTATATCTATCTATCTATCTATCTATCTATCTATCTATCTATCTATCTATCTATCTATTATCTATCTATCTATCTATCTATATACATATATATATAAATAAAATATATATATATATATATATATATAATATATATATATATAAATATATATATATATACATATATACGACGAACTCCTTTCAGTTCTTTCTACCAAATCCACTCACAAGACTTTGGTCGGCCCGAGGCTATAGTAGAAGACACTTGCCCAGGTGCAATGCAGGGGGACTGTACCCGAAATTATGCGGTTGGTAAGAAGCTACTTATATATTTATATATATTTGTATAAATATATAAATATATATATGTATATATATATATATATATATATATATATATATATATATATAATATATATATATATATATATATATATATATTTATATATATATTTATACATACATACACAGATACACACATATATTTATACATACATACACAGATATACACACACATATTTATACATACATACGTGCATACATAGATACACGCGCACACACATTTACACACACTTATTCAATGTAACTATTCAGTGAATAGTATTGATGTTTATTTTTTGTTTTTTTCCGAATCCGTATTTGTTAGTTAGCCATCCTCTCGATCTGTTAACAATAAACGCTATTACAATTGAAGCTATTTTCCTTAACTTACATTACTAACGACTTCAAGAAAATACTAAGCGTAAAGAAGCGTTTTTCCGTTTTTCTTTTCCATTAAATCTAGGTATTGTGTCTGAATGATGATGATGATGATGATGATATATATATATATATCCAATGAAAAGACGAAGAAAAAATTCATTAACACATTTTTAATTGTAATTTACAAATATTACCGTACCATCTCCACCAGCAACTTCAGTTTACGCGAGAATTCTAAATAGAAAAATACGTAATATTTGCGGTTTTAGACATTGGAGAATCATGTATGTATGTATGTGTACGCATGTTGGTGATGTTATGCAGTAGAGATTTTAGCTAATACTTCCTTTAACTTCTTTTATGCTATGAAAAATTATAAGGAGCAGAACATATCCATCCTTCAATTACGTGATAGAAAGTCAACACAATGGTAACTGAAGAGATTTTACCTATATCTACATGATTGATGGTAGCTGGAAAATTGTTTACAATGCATGAGTTGAATAATTTTCATAAGAAACAACCGCATAGATCTCGAAAGAAAGAGCTGTGAGCTGAATTGAATATATATTTTATAGTAGCTTTAAACTTATTTAATTGTGTAGATTTTAACATAAAATAAATATTAGAAAATCATCACATTGTTTAGAAACTTTTCTTCGAAAAATAGCTGGCACAGCTGTGAGATTACGAAATTCGTTTCACAACAGCGTGTTATGGGGTTTAATCCCACCGCACTGCACCTTGGGTAAATAACTTTTGTTATAGCTCTCCGAACCGATTAATACCATGCGAATGAATTTGGTTTACGGAAGCCCGGTATATGTATGTGTTTACATACCCATAGACATACACATACAAACACACGTATATATGTATCTCTTTCTTTCTTTCTTGCTCGGGGTAATTTACACCCGTAGTAATAGCGGATATTCTTATCCCTTAGACGGTTATTCCAACCGCTGACTCTACTTACCTATATATATAAGCATATGCATACAAGCACACACACATACCCATATATATATATATATATATTATATATATATATATATATATATATATATATATATATATGTATATGTATATGTATACACACACACACACATATATATATATATATATACATTCATACATACATATATATAATATTAACCCCAATTATTCAAATAGCTCTGTATCTTCTACCAACGATTCCAATACCCACACAAACTCTATCTCTAACAGTACATACACACATTACAATAGTACGTCTAATATTAGTAAGAATTGTAACTGTAGAAACCCTAACACCTGTGAGCATAAAGGTAATTGTAAGATGAAAAATGTTGCATATAAAACTACTATTACAAGACATGATCTCTAGGTTTCATTATATAGGTTGCACGTAGACCTCTTTTAAATTACGTTTGGATAATCATGAATCATCTTTTAATGATCGGTGTAGAAACTTAAAAGCGATAACATAAATTTCTCAATTTCTTGGAATATTGTTTCTTCTATCCCTTCTTATAGGATTCGAAATAGAACTTGACATTTATGCCTAGAAGAGTCTTATATAATTTTGAAAATGAATGGTTCTATCTTAAATTCGAGAGATGAAAGAGTTTTTTCTTGTAAACAGATGTCCAAATTTCTCTTCATTAACCTTAAATAGTTTTATTGATTACTTTATTTTCATTTTTTATTAGTTCTTATTATACTCTTAGGTATATGTGTATGTATGTCTTCTCTGTGTGTGCATGTATGTATGTGTGCCTGTGTGGGTATGTTTATGCATTTGTGTCCATGTTTATATGTGTGTGTGTATATGTGTGTATGCGTTTATGTGTATGTATGTGTATGCATACCTATATATATTTGCATGTAGGTATGTATGTACGTGTATACTTGTGTTTGCACATGAATGTGTTTTATGTTTATGCCTATATGTGTATATGCTTGTATATGTATGTATACTTGTATGTCTGTGTGTGCATATTTTTGTGTATGGATACATTAACACGCACGCATATATATATGTACATCTGTGTATATATATGTGTATATTTTTGTTTTTTCTACCTCTCCCTCTTCTCTCCCCACGTGACAGGTGTTCGGCCAGGCCTGACCTTTCATTCTTGGTTGGACTACTGTCCGTGCAATATCTATATTCTTTCTTGTGCTTGTTAAATCATATGTCCCTCCCGTAAGGTTTTACTTCCACACTCGCCAGCTTAATTTAATTCGTTCTTAGTCGAAAGACACCTGTTATTTGTATTTGTATAACATTTCTGTTTTTATCCTTCCTTGTTTTCGTATACATTCACTTCTTTCTTAGTCAGGCGAAATACTTAGCGGTATTTCGTCTGCCGTTACGTTCTGAGTTCAAATTCCGCCGAGGTCGACTTTGCCTTTCATCCTTTCGGGGTCGATAAATTAAGTACCAGTTACGCACTGAGGTCGATGTAATCGACCTAATCCGTTTGTCTATCCTTATTTGTCCTCTCTGTGTGTAGCCCTTTGTGGGTAGTGAAGAAATAGGCATTTCATCTGTCTTATGTTCTGAGTTCAAATTCCTACGAGGTCGACTTTACCTTTCAAATTAAGTACCAGTTGTGTAGTACACAACTGGTACTTAATTTGATCTAATCGACTGGCCATCTCCCCCCAATTTTCGGAGCTTGTGCCTAGAGTAGAAAAGAATATCATTTCAGGAAGTTCTCATACAGATCACTACGTGTTAATATTCATTTCCTTCTGGTTTTAACAAGTTTGTAGAGACGGCCGGTTAATAAAAGCGGTTGGTGGTAGGTCCGTTAGTAGTGAGAGGAAGGACAGTAGTATTAGCCTCAACAGCTAGGGTTCTCAACAGCTTAGGGAGGCCTTTCGTGTACGTAGTAGTAGTGGTGTTGACTTTTGGAACCTGTTGATCTATAACTTATCGGTAGTTGTAGTGGTGGCCACAATAAGGGTTATAGTACTGTCGGTGGTGGCTTTCCCCGCCAGAGAAATTTAAACATGATTGATATTTTGTAATGAATGGCATTTATTTTTTAAGGCGTTGGCGTTGAGTTGTACTATCACCAAATTTATAGGGAGGAAAAATCCTAAAGTTTGGTTTTTTCTTTTCTGCGCATGTAGCTTTTTGCTATGTTCACCGAGTCATATTTGACTGCTTTCCCGTATTTTAATTTACAATATATTCAACATTACTGACACCTTTACTGTGACCACCACCACGACTACTGTTAGATTATAGATGAACGATTCTTGTAAAGCCAACACCACGACTATTAGCTTGATGCAATACGCCACTGGGAACCTTAGCTGTTGCAGCTACGACTATTGTTCCTCCTCACACAACTAACAGATCTACCTCCCGCTAACTTTATTAACTGGCCATTGCGGCAAACTAGCAACAATCAGAAGGAAACGACTATGCAGTACCATGTGATCTCTATGGGAAAACGTATGAACTTTCAGAACTGATGTTATGAGTTTAATTGAATTTAATTTATTTTTTCCATTTTATACCAAGATGAAGAGACTGTCTTAAAATGACCGAAACCGGTAGCTGCTTAGTTAAAAATGTACATATTGTCTTTCTGTTTTCTATGAGAAAGTTCTCTAAGCATTTGCTTTTTCTCATTCTTTTTCGTTATTATATATGGTATATGTGTATTGTGTGTGTATATGTGTGTGTGTGTATTCATACACACAGAGATATATTTTTTATTAATTAAATTGGTCAATAAAATAAATTTCAATTTTTTTCATCGGTATGTGTTTTGGATACTAATTCTAAATTTATCTTCAGATTTTTCTTTAGCACACCTACTTTGTGAAAGAAATTTTTGAAATAAGTTTTTGTTTTTCTTAATTTTGTCAATGCACAAAAATATTAAACTCTGTATAATACTTTATGCAAAGCATGGACTCGATTAATGCATACAATATTTTAACCCCATTTTTATATTAAATATTCAGTTAGAAACACATGTAACTGAAAAGTATGTTTTATATAATTTTAAATATATCGTGAATATGATTTTTCCTTATATAAATGACCTAGTTTGCAGCGATGTATAGACAAAAAAAAAAAAAAAAAACAGTCATGATACCTTCATTCCAAAATCCCTGATCTTATATGTATGAATATCTTTTCTTTCCAGATTCAACTTTTGCTTTCCTCAGATGAGAATGTAGGAAGCGTATATTTAATTACTTCTAAACAACCCAGTTCCTTACAGATATCAGTTAACTCCACCAGGAGTCTTTTTATTTCCTTGTAAGTTTTCCTATAAGCATTTCAAAACTTGGCAAGCTTTTAATCTCAGTGTATCAAACTCAGTATATCAAACAGTTTTAATACATTTTATCATTTGCACTCCCATAAAAGTTCTCTCTTCTAATTTTGTCGTCCTGACATTTGGGAACATACTTTTAGAAATGTGTGCTAAAATTTCCTTAAATTGATTTTATCGGTTTTACAATTGCTTCAACAAAAAATTTCATTAAACAAAGTTTAATAAGGTGTGGTAGAAATATCTTCGTGGGACTAAACTAAAGGACAGAGTAGACATTGCAGAGTAAGCATATGTTGAGCGTAATAGTCAGCCACATTGAATATGGCGATTCTTAGTAGCGCAAATGTTTCAGAAGTATAATCATGAACAGCATTTTGTGCCTCATTGTATGCAAATGATTTTGAGATCTTCACAAACTTTTCATTGGAGAATGCGGTACTGAATGACATTTAGCAGTATGCCCATATTATCATATATTATCATATAAACAGAGTCAGCTATAAGGATGCATGTCGTTACATTATGAGAAGGACTTTCATTCAAGCTTCTTTGTAATGAACCAAAGATGTGACAGTCAGATACTACATAAGTCTGAGACAAGGCTTTGAAAAGTCTTCTGGCATTGTTACAATAGCAAAATAGACCACCTACTGAAAAGCATGTTACAAAATTAAAATTTTGCTGTCAATAGTATTTTAGTCAAGTAAAGTTTCTTTTGTTAGTATCAAAGTTAGGAAATCTATCTTCTCCTAAAACAACAAAGCATATCTACCAAGACCATTCAAACACTCTGTAGTTCTGCATTTTCTTCGGGGAATTATTCATGATATGTAGACAGTCTAAAATTTCCACCAATTGTACTTTTGTCACTGTTATGGAGGCTAGGCCTTCATTTGCAGGAAAATGGATAGGTAGTGCTTCATCGTGTTGGGTTGGTCTTTGTGTTAAATATAGGTATGGCTAGAAAACCTTGCGTTTAATCTTCGCAGTAAACTAAACTCAATTATATTATCTCCCAGCTGATTAGTTATATGCCTATATGACAAGGGAGAGAATCACCGTGCCAAAATCTAAATGATTTATTTTTTATAACTGAAAAAAAAAAATAGAATCTTTAATCTCATATAACTGCTATTTCAATCTCATTGAACTTCTTCCGTACGATCTAGTTAGGAATCTAAAGTCTATTAAGCATTGCATGAAATTAACTTATTTATTTTAAAGAAGAATAAGAAAGTATAGAGTGGTATAAATGAGACTCACTAGCATTCGGTTAGAATTTTTGCATTAAAGATTGGAATTTTTGCATCAATCTCAATTGACTGGTTATTCACCTCTATGGCAAGGGAGAATTTCGTCTCGTCAAAATCCAATCTATATTACTAATATACATTTTGATAGTTTCTTAGAGAAAAGAATAAATAAAATATGCTTATGCATTTATTTGATTAAATTTTCTGTGATTTAATTTTCTATTTACATAATGTCCTTAACATTCATATTTAAATCTCGTTGGATTTGTTTTAGCACGAAGGAGTCAAGAATACAGGACCTATCAAACATCAAATAATTAGTTTTATCAGGTGGCTTGTGAGCATTACTAGTAACATGTTATCTAGTGCAACCTGTTGCATGGTCGGGTCATCGACGACAAAACTGACTACTCCACCAAGCTCACTTGGTGAAGAGGGTAACTTTGGATATCCTGCAGGGTTAAGTATAAGACTTGTGAAAGAGAGGATGGATTCAGGATAATCGACAGCCTTACGATACAATGAAACACCTTGATCCATTATGTAAATGCTCAACCTCACAAAGTTAATGAATTTATTATTTGCAATAACTTTATGCACACACACGCACACATGCATAAATATTTTTACGATGGGTTTGCACACAGTTTCTACCTACCAAATTCACTACGCACAAATTCACTTTGTCCTGGTTGGCTAGATTGGCCCGGGAGTGTAGCAGATGAAACTTACCCACAGTGTCACACAGTGGGACTGAACTTGAAACCACATACGTATGCCACGAACTTTTTAACTCCACAGCTACGCCTGCTCATTAACGGCGAAGAGTTACTAACACTACAATTTAAAATTGGTTTCAAATTTTGGCACAAGCCAACAATTTCGGAGGAGGGAGTAAGTCGATTACAACGACTCCAGTGCTTAATTGGTACTTATTTTATCAACCCGGAAATAATGGAAGGTAAAGTCAACCTCGGCAGAGTTTGAACTCAGAACGTAAAGACGGACGAACTTCCTGCTAAGTATTTTGTTCAGCGTGCTAACGATTCTTATTTCTTTATTACCCACAAGGGCCTAAACACAGAGAGGACAAACAAGGACAGACAAAGGGATTAAGTCGATTATATTGACCCTAGTGCGTAACTAGTACTTATTTCATCGACCCCGAAAGGATGAATGGCAAAGTCGAGCTCGGCGGAATTTGAACTCAGAACGTAACGGCAGACGAAATACCGCTAAGCATTTCGCCCGGTGTGCTAACGTTTCTGCCAGCTCATTGCCTTACACTAATATTTAATATTACAATGAATTCTGTATCCTTTTCGGGATCGATAAAATTACTACCAGATGAATAGTGAGGATGATGTAATCCATTTACCCCACCCCATCTCAACGAAGTTGCTGACCAGTCAAAAATTATGAAACCAATATTACAATGGTCTCAACATGCTGTTTTAGTCTAGCCGTCTGAAGTTGGCGGTCTTGTTATCTTCACAAGTGTGTAGGAATATCAAACGTATCTGTAGCATATACTGGAATAGAATCCATAGACTTGTGCTTAATATCAAACAAAGCTAATAGTTAAGAGTTTGAAATCTTTTGCCGACTATTTTACCGAACATAGAATTTATGAATAACTAAATATACATTCGCTAGCTTTCAAGAATAAAACTATTTGTGTAGTTGGAATCCAAGGGCGAAATCCATTTAGAATATCGATTTTTAGGTACAGAAACTCCACAATATATACCATATAAGGGAACAAGTTCCTTATCCATCCTTTTTCACCAAATAACCCCCTACCCACTGCCTAATTGCCCATTCATTGTTGCTATTCGTCATGTCTCCACATCACCGATCATTGCTGTTCAGTTCTCCTGCAACCACTTCTGTCCCTCATCTGCCCATTTTACTTTTCGCTGACCATCCACCCATTAATCTATCTGCTCATTCATACACTTGACAGCCTATTTTCCCATCTACCCACCAAATCAACTGTTCAAACCATTATTTCATTCGCCGTCTCTCTCTTTTTATCTCCACGCCAACCCTTCGCATTCTTTTGTCTTTTTTTTATCTCTCAACTTCCATTCATTTATTGACTCATCCATTTGTACATCCACATATCCACACATCAATCAGCCCCCACACCCCTTCGACAGCCAATCTTCCTCCCACACACTCATGTATACATCTACTGATTCACCAAACCCATCAATTCAATTTATTCATTCATTCTTCCCAACCACTATGTATGTATGTATACATAGATGTATGTATATATGTATGAATGTATGCACATATGTATTACGTATTATGAATGCATATATATATATATATATATATATATATATACATATA
>NC_042997.1:178575110-178600110 GCF_006345805.1 Octopus sinensis
AAAGTGAAAGTAGAGATATATAGGAAAAGTGGAGTAGAGGCAGGCGAAAGTGAAAGTAGAGATATATAGGAAAGGTGGAGTAGAGGCAGGCGAAAGTGAAAGTTGAGATATATAGGAAAAGGTGGAGTAGAGGCAGGCGAAAGTGAAAGTAGAGATATATAGGAAAGGTGGAGTAGAGAGGCAGGCGAAAGTGAAAGTAGAGATATATAGGAAAGGTGGAGTAGAGGCAGGCGAAAGTGAAAGTAGAGATATATAGGAAAGGTGGAGTAGAGGCAGGCGAAAGTGAAAGTAGAGATATATAGGAAAGGTGGAGTAGAGGCAGGCGAAAGTGAAAATAGAGATATATAGGAAAGGTGGAGTAAAGGCAGGCGAAAGTGAAAATAGAGATATATAGGAAAGGTGGAGTAGAGGCAGGCGAAAGTGAAAGTAGAGATATATAGGAAAGGTGGAGTAGAGGCAGGCGAAAGTGAAAGTAGAGATATATAGAAAGGTGGAGTAGAGGCAGGCGAAAGTGAAAGTAGAGATATATAGGAAAGGTGGAGTAGAGGCAGGCGAAAGTGAAAGTAGAGATATATAGAAAGGTGGAGTAGAGGCAGGCGAAAGTGAAAGTAGAGATATATAGGAAAGGAGGAGTAGAGGTAGAGAAAGGGAATAAAAGTAGGTGAAGGAGGGAGCAGAGGTAGAGGAAAGGTGGAGGCGAAAACGAGAAGCTGGAGTTGAGGTAGGAAAATGGGTCGGGATTAGAGATTAGGCAGGTGAGAACAGAGGTAGGTGAAAGGAGGAGTAGAGGAAAGATGGAATAAAAGCTACCGAAAAGCCGAGCAGAGGTAGAGGAAAAGTGGGACAGAAGTAGAGGAAAGATGGATTATAAGAGAGCTATGGTGGAGGTGAAGTTGAGGAAGGTGCAGTAGATGTATACAAAAGGGAAAGTGGAGGCAGAGGCAATGTGGAATAGAGGTAGGTTAAATGTCGAGTAGAGCCACAGGAAATGTTGAAGAGAAATGGCAGAGAGAAGGTGAAAAGGATGTCGGAGTAAAGGTAGAGAAGGTGAGAAAGGGAAGAGGCAAAGGTAAAGTGAGGTAGAGCAGAGGTAAAAGAAAGTGAAGAAGAAGTAAAAGGAAGGTGGGTAGAGAGAAAAGAATAAGAAAAATGAAAGAATAAAACAAAGGAATACTAGAAAAGATGGAAGAAGGATAACTTTAAGTAAAAGTTGACAGAAAAAGCGAAAATAAAAGATGTAAGGGGAGAGAAAAGAACACGGAAAGAGAAAAAAAAGACGGGAAAAGGTTAGGTCTAAAGTAAAATTGGGGGGAAAAGGAGGAAGAGGAAGATAATAATAATAATAATAATAATAATAATAAGAATAAGAATAAGAATAAGAAGAAGAAGTAGTAGGAGTAGAAGAAGAAGAAGAGGAAAAATAATAATAATAATAATAATAATAATAATAATAATAATAAGAAGAAGAAGTAGGAGTTGAAGTAGAAGAAGAAGAAGAGGAAAAATAATAATAATAATAATAATAATAATAATAATAATAATAATAATAATAATAATAAGAAGAAGAAGAAGAAGAAGAAGGAGTAGGAGTTGAAGTAGAAAAAGTAGAAGAAGTAGAAGTAGAAGAAGAAGAAGTAGAAGAAGTAGAAGAAGTAGAAGGAGTAGAAGAAGAAGAAGAAGAAGAGGAAAAAGAATAATAGTAATAATAATAATAATAATAATAATAATAAGAAGAAGAAGAAGAAGTAAAAGAAGAAGAAGTAGGAGTTGAAGTAGAAGTAGAAGTAGAAGTAGAAGAAGTAGAAGTAGAAGTAGAAGTAGAAGTAGAAGAAGAAGTAGAAGAAGAGGAAAAAGAAGAAGAAAAAGAATAATGATAATAATAATAATAATAATAATAATAATAATAATAATAATAATAAGAAGAAGAAGAAGAAGAGAAGAAGAAGCGGTACAAGAAAGCTTTGGGGAAAAATTTGAAATAAACATAAGAAAATTATGAAACGAAAGAAGCCGAAGAAAAAAATAAATCTGGCGTCAGTGAGGTAAAAACGAATGCTAAAAATTAGAAAATACAAACGAAAATCAGAGGATACAAGTAAGAAAAAAAAATGAATAAATAAAATGTAGATGGGAAGAAAAAAGAAGAGAGGAAGGAGAATATGAAGGAGTTGAGAAAGAAGAAGTAAGGATGAAGGAGGAGGCAAATTGTAGGAAGAATAAGAAGAAATTAATAGGCAGAAATGCGTCAATGATAATGATATTAACCAGCCTCAGTAGCAGCAGCAGTAGCTCCATCATCATCATCATCATCATCATCATCATCATCATCATCATCATCATCATTAGCAGTAGCAGCAGAAATATCAGCAGCATCATTATCATTACTATTATCATCATAGTTATCCTGATGATGTGGATGAGGGTATGTTGATGATGAGGATGGTGGTGATGATGATGAGAGTGATGATGTTGACAATGTGGACGATGGTGACGACGACGATGATGCTAATAATAATAGTAGTAGTAATAATAATAATAATAATAATAATAATAATAATAATAATAATAATAAATGCCCTGATGCAGTACCAGGCAGTGGCTCTCATGGCTTCTGATCTTAACTGACTGGAAGTGTTATCATGTACATTGTTTTGTCTTGGTATAAAAGATGGGCTACAGCAAATATTCTGCTCAATACCACAGGTTTGCTTGTCAGTTGTTTGACCTTAACCAGTTGAGCATGTCCCTTAGTGGCTGACGATATGTGCATCTCTGATCACGAGCAGAAGTAGTGGGGGAGCATCATGGCCATGTGTTGAGAGGGATTCTTTGGAGTTTGAATGGTTCACCTCTGGAAACATAGGTGTTTCGTTCAACATCCTAAAGCAACCCTTATTCAGGGACCGTTTGAGCAGGATGGGCTACTCAACCTGAAGAAAATTCTAACTGGGCCCCACCTGCAAGGTCATGTGTTGTTTATCTTGATATGAGATCACCATGTCGCGCACATATGGTTGTGATGCATGTGCCTGGTGTACCTTTATCAGATGGGTAGTCATGATGGGTATATTGGGCTTCGTATATTTTACCCCAGTGTCACTTTGATGGCATGAACTGCTCTCTCACTCAATAATAATAATAATAATAATGAGGTCATGTGCAGTTTGTCTTGACATGAAATCACCATGTAGCGCACATATGGTTGTGATGCATGTGCCTGTTGTACCCTTATCAGACGAGTAGTCATGATGGGCATATTGGGCTTCGTATATTTGTACCCCAGTGTCACTTTGATGGAATGCGCTGCTTTCTCACTCAATGATAATGATGATGATGATAATAATAATAATAATAATAATAATAATAATAATAATAATAATAATAATGATAATAATAATAATGATAATAATGATAATAATCGTTTCTTTGTTGGTCACAAGGGCCGGACACAAAACAAATAGGAACAATATAAAACTGGGGACACGTGGGGGTTAACATAAAAATCGAGTAAACAATAAAATAACAATGACAGTTACCTATACAACTAAACAATAAAATTCTCGAAAAGTGCGAAGTTCTTCACAGGGACAACCGAGGAACTCCACACATTTTGGTTATTCCGCCAGGTGCACCTCAGCAGGCGGCTCTCCCCTCAACTCCTCCGGTTTACAAACGAAAGTTCAGAGTAGGCCCGTACACACAAGCCATCCTCACAAAACGCACCCACCTTTCAACAAATTTACTCAGGTTGGGGGGCAGAAGTTCCCTCTCTACTCTAACTTTCCTTTAAAAGTGGAACTTGAAAAAGTCGTGGAGGGCTTGGCCGAAGAGGAAAGTACCTCTCTTCAGTCCTTTCGATCTCGTCCACCATACTACCTCCTTCGCCATAGCCACCAGTATGAGGAAAACTGCCTTTTTTTCCCGGCGGGGCGATCTTCACAATGGACTCGGTTGATAACCGGATCCGTCCTAGATGTGATAACAGGTGTCCGACAAAGCTCCACAAGTCAGTAATGCACGGGCACTGGGCGAGTGCGTGCAGGGCGGTTTTGTCGCTCTACGTACACCTCGGACAGGTCCGTCTGACAGTATTTCTATGTCTGTAGAGCTTGTTCGAACCGACAGAGCTCCTCGGTGGGACTGCCAAGCCAGAGATTTCTTGAAGTTATCCATAAGCTCCGGCCCGAAAGTCCTCCGGAAAAGACCAGTTAATTGATCCATTCCTGATCCCTCCCGCCGCTCAGAGTTTCTCCGAGGACGTCGTCACTCTTGCCCGCCACTAATCCCTTATAGAACTCCATGGTGAAACTTACACCGACCGCGTTGCTCGACTAGCAGAAAGCTGTGAGCGCTTGACGAAACTCCAGATGTCAAGCACCCTTTCTTGGTCTACGCTTGATCCAGGACTGTAACTCTGCCAATGAGACGAGCTGCGGAAAGTCCTGCTTGACAAAACGGTGACCAGACTTGTTCAGCGTTAGTAAAATGCTGGAGATACTGCAACCTTAGCGCATGTCTGCGCATCACTAGCCAAGGCATGCCCAATCCTGCACTCAGCGGCTGTTGACAGTAGATGGACCGTCTGACGAGTGGAACACATCCATTCCACAGAAAGTGGAATAGCAAGTGCTTCAGCTTGGTCAGCCATGAAGTAGGGCAATGTACGGAAGCAATGTACTGATTCGCCATCTCCACCCGACCCTTTAGGGACAGCTTCCACTCTGCACATTTCTGGGTGAGATTGGCTACCTTGCTCGTCCAGGTGAGATTGGCTACCCTGCTCGTCCAGGTGAGATTGGCTACCCTGCTCGTCCAGGTGAGATTGGCTACCCTGCTCGTCATGGGTGAGATTGGCAACCCTGCTCGTCATGGGTGAGATTGGCTACCCTGCTCGTCCAGGTGAGATTGGCGACCCTGCTCGTCCAGGTGAGATTGGCTACCCTGCTCGTCCTAGTGAGATTGGCTACCCTGCTCGTCCTAGTGAGATTGGCTACCCTGCTCGTCCTGGTGAGATTGGCTACCCTGCTCGTCCTAGTGAGATTGGCTACCCTGCTCGTCCTGGTGAGATTGGCTACCCTGCTCGTCCTAGTGAGATTGGCTACCCTGCTCGTCCTAGTGAGATTGGCTACCCTGCTCGTCCTAGTGAGATTGGCTACCCTCCCTCCAGTTCTTGACCACCTGGAGGTTCGGACCAAACCAGACCGCGAGCAATTTGACTCTTCCTTCCGTCCAGCGCCCTACTGCGCTGTCGGTTGGTATGGACCTGCCTCTCCAGGTGCCGAGCTACTGGCTCACTAACGTATCCTGACTAATTTTTACTCCTGTTCCCGCTTCGTACTCTCTTAAAGTAGTGCTGATCACCTCGATTTCCGAGCTGTCCGATACTATTACGGTGATGTCGTCCACATAAACTAACACGAATCTTCAGCATCCTAGGTTACGTGTGATAACCCTCGAAATATCCAACTTCCTCAGTAATAGCTCGAGAGCCAGCACGTACAGAAAGGGCGAGAGTAGGCATCCTTGACTGACCGAGCGAGCGATGCTAAACGTTTCCGAAATATGGTTGTTTACTTTAACCATCGAACAGATACTGCTATACATCTCGCCTCTGAAAACGGGACCGAAGCCGGCCGCTGTGAGGACAGCCTCCAAATTTGATGATCGACCCTGTCAAAAGATTTTGATTGATCCAAATTGATCAGAGCAAGGTTCCTTCCCATGCAAGGTTCCTTCCCATGCAAGGTTCCTTCCCATGCAAGGTTCCTTCCCATGCAAGGTTCCTTCCCATGCAAGGTTCCTTCCCAACCCTCTCTATGATGTAGCGAGTGAGGTGGAAGTTGTGGATAGATCTGTTCCGAATAGCGCATGTCTGCGCGTTACCGACCAGCTTACCGACAAGTGCCAACCTCTTGGCTGACACCTTGGTCAAAATCTTATAATCTGCATTTAGCAGAGTTATAGGCCTAAAACGATCTAATTGGTCCCCCTTTTTCGGGTTCTTTCTCAGAAGCATCACATCACTGGGCATTCTCTCGCTCTGCTGCCAGTTGTGGTAGACATCCGCCTAGAGATCACCGAAAACGTCTGGCATATGAAGATAAAGCTCGAAGGGTGAAGAAACGTCTGACCAGGATGAAGCGCATAGAGGGGACAAACAAGGACAGATATAGGTATTAAGTCGATTACATCGACCCAGTGCGTAACTGGTACTTAATTTATCGACCCCGAAAGGATGAAAGGCAAAGTCGACCTCGGCGGAATTTGAACTCACAACGTAACGGCAGACGAAATACCGCTAAGAATTTCGCCCGGCGTGCTAACGTTTCTGCCAGCTCGCCGCCTTATCGATCCCAAAGTCTAATCGATGGCTTCAATATCGATCCCAAAGTCTAATCGATGGCTTCAATATACCGTCACCAGTGATGCACAGGCAGGAACTGAGGCTGACGTACTTGCAGAAATATCTGGACCTCTGCGATGACAACAAAAAAGGATGACCAAAATGAATGCAAATTATTATTCGCGTCTTTTGTGTGACGCTTTTTTCTGAGTCTGCCTTTTTGTCACGGAGGTCACCTTTGCCTGTCATCCTTCAGACCTTCTACTTATAGAAGAATTATCATTATTACCTCCGCCTTAGCGAAGGCGGAGATATTGTTTCGGTCATGTTTGTTTGTTTGTTTGTCCGTAGACAAGATATCTCAGGTACCGCTGGACGGATTCGGATGAAATTTTCAGGGAAGTTTGGCCTCATGACTGGCACGAAGTGATTAGATTTTGGGATCGATCCAGTACCACACAGAGATTTTGGATCACTTTTCCTGTTTTCTTAATTTTTGAGAGCGGTCGGCTTCATTTTTAGTATTCTCGTTTGTGAAAGCAGTCGAGTTTATTTCGGATATTCTCTTTTTGAAAATCCTCTCTGGCTAATCGTTGAGAGGACGTTGGTGTTGCCTTGGCGGAGGTTTGCGCTCTCAGAGTGCTCTTGTTGTTCTTATCATCCGCTATTATCACTATCGGAACAGCAATACCATTCTGATTATCAACCTGGTCACAATCATCACAATCAGTAACAACGTCATAATAATTTCTAGTATATGAAGAAGGCGCGAAATTTTTGGGGACGGGACAAGTTCTTTTATCGACCCCGAAAGGATGAAAGGCAAAATCGACCCTGGTGGCATTAGAACTCAGAACTGCCGCTAAGCCATTTGTCCCGAGGGTTAACGATTCTGCCAGCTCGCCGCCTTAAATCAATACCATAATAGTAATGATGATGTGGATCCGCTTCCTCCTTCTCCTTCTACTTCTCGTAGTCATCATCATCGTTGTCCTATTCTTCTTTCTCCTAGTCGTCCTCATTATCGTCCTATTCCTCCTCATCATCATGGCCGTTGTCCTATTCCTCCTCCTCCTCTCCCTCTCCATCCTCTCTCCTCCCCTTCCTTCCCATCCACACCCATCCCCTAATCTCCTCCACATACCCCTCCACAATTCCTCTCCTCCCTTCCTCTCTCTTCTTCCTCCCCTTCATTTCCTCCTTTCTTCTTCATCCTCCTCCTCGTCCCCTCTTCCCCCTCCCCTCTCCTCCTTCCCTCCATCTCCCCTCAAAACCACAACCTTCCTCTTCTTCCACGCCGCCCACCTTCCTCTTCCTATCCCCTCATCTTCCTCTCCTCCTTATCTTCCTCCTCCTCTTTCACTCCACCACTTTCTTCTTCTTTTTCTCCTCCTCCTCCTCTCATTCCACTCCTCCTCCTACTTCCACTCCTCCTCCCCCTCCCCCTCCCCCTCCCCTCCTCCTCCTTCTACATCTCCTCCTCCTTCTTCTACATCTCCTCCTCCTTCTTCTACATCTCCTCCTCCTCCTTCTTCTCCTCCTCCCCTTCATCTATCTTCTTCCCTCTCTTATTCTTCATCTTTTCCCTCTTCTCGTCCTTTTCCTTCTCCTCTTCCTCCTTTCATTATCGCCACTTTAAACGATCACCATCACCATCACCGTCACCATTACGATAGAATAAGAATATCTTTATTTACCTAGTCATGACCTCCTGTGTAAAGCAATGTCGGGAGACGACAAGAGATGAAAGCATGGTTTCATATCAAAAGAGGAACTCAACTGTTCTGTTTACTTCACTGACGAACAGTAAGTTGGCCTAAACAACAAATATGTTTTCCTATTTCCTCTTTGCTCTTCTTGTTCAATACAAACAGCCACGATCATACATGTACCTCATCCACACCTCCATACACATTCGGACACACGTACGCGCTCACACTAGAACACACGCACATACATACGCACAGACACACATAGATACACGTAGACACACACATTTTCTTTCTCTACTGGATAGACATACTCGTCCTTGTACACGAGTATTTGCATTGATATACATAGAAACATATACAAACTTGCACACACACACGAATACGTACACGCACGCACATATACCACGTATATACAGGCACAAATACAAAAATGGAAACACCTACATTCACCCATACACAATTCTCAGTGCCCAATTTAATGGTTTTTGTGCTTTTATTTTGGCCACGACCTCTTGTGGTTTTGTCTGCTTATAACCCCTCCATTTATTGTTCCCTTCGCACTATTTGGCCGTTATTCCTCTTATATATGTATATATATACATACATATATATATATATATATATATATGTATATACATACATACATATATATATATATATATATATTATATATATAATATATATATATATATATATATATGTATGTATGTATATGTATATATACATATATGTATATATATGCATATATAAGAGGAATAACCAACGGGAAACTCAGAGTAACAGGTTTTGTTGAATTTTCTGCTGCTTTAAATAAAGCATATTACTCTACCACTGGTATTTGAGTACTCTTTTTTCCACCTGTTTCACATTTATGTGTTTACTCCGGTATTTATATATATATATATAGATATATATATATATATATATATATATATATGTATGTGTGTGTGTGTGTGTTTGTGTGTGTGGGGGTGTATATATGTATATGTGTATTAAACAAATGATAGAGACAGAAAATTGAATACACATGAAACTTTAACGCGTGTGTATATCCGTGAATGACAGTTGTATTAACGTTAACATCCACTGCCACTCAACGCTGTTCTCCCCTTCTCTGATATCAGCCACACTTACTATGCTACCACATTTTCTTCACACTAACATTCTTTGCACCCTTCTTATTTTACCAAATAATAGTCTCCTCCACCTAGGGAGCCCATTATAGATTTTTATTGAAATCCAATTAGCCTATAATTGAACTGGATGTTAGTTTAACAAGTATGCAAAGTTTTGCGAAGATTGGTTCTCTGGTGTAGGCAGCAAGATGGTGAGAGAAATCGACAGAAATTGCCATTTCTGTATAAGATATATATGTATATATATATATATATATATATATATATGTGTGTGTGTGTGTGTGTTTGGTGTGTGTGTGTGTGTGTGTGTGTGTGTGTGTGTGTGTGTGTGTGTGGTGTGTGTGTGCGTGTGTATGTATGTATGTATGTATGTATGTATGTATGTATGTATGTATGTATGTATGTATGTATATATGTTATGTGTATGTATTCCCTTACATGTTTCATCTATTTCACTGCAGCCAAGCTGAAGTACAGCCGTAAATGGGTTTTAGTCGAAGAAATCGACCCCAAGACTTATTTTTTGTAAGCCTAGTATTTATTCTATCGGTAGTTTTTGCCGAACTGCTAATACATACATACATACATACAAGATCAGTGTATACATATATCTACATCTATCTATCTATCTATCTATCTATCTATCTATCTATCTATCTATCTATCTATCTATCTATCTATCTATCTATCTATCTATCTATCTATCTATCTATCTATCTATCTATCTATCTATCTAAATATGTATCTACCTATCTATTTTTCTTTATAGATTGGTATATGATAGTTATTCGCTTGTGACCTAGGTAGCCTATTAAGAACATTATGTACTCAGACAAATTTAAACTTTACACTTGTTGCTCCCGTGGTAACTACTCAGCCCAGCTCTTGATAAACATACACATATGCAGGTATTGCAGATCAAGCTTCCCCCATTCACTGCATTGGCGGTTTGTTTTCGAACAGCTCACTTCAATTCTAAATGGAAAATGCATGTTCTAAATGGAAAATGCACTTCTTCACTTGTTTCTGTTATTGGTGGCGATAACAAGCGTTGCATTCATAACTGACCTCCACTATTCACATGCCTTCAACTTTACACATGCCTTCAACTTTACACAATCTATAAATCGTAGTGGGTGTGCTTTTCACAAACAAATTCGCTATGGGGATTCTCCGATCATTTATTCAAGTGATATGTTAGTCTAGCATAAATGGCGCTTATGCACCATCACCTCAATGGGTTAAGTTTAGGGTCAGGGTTAGGACCTCGGATCTGCTCAAGACCTTTGAGCAGTGGAGTCCTTGGATATGTAACTCATTGCCTAAATACAAATCTTGAGAAATTAAGCTTCTCAAAACCGGAAAGGAGAAAACTAATTCGAAGACTACAGATCCAATCCATCACCGGAACTGTAAAAATCTGTGAAACTTTCCAGACGTTTATCATTTAAATATAATAATAATAATAATAATATATAATAATAATGAAATTATTGTATACAGTGCTCAGGTGCACCACAACTTGTCAGAAAGTGCATATAAAGTACATGCAGTAATGTAAAAATGTCTGGAAAGCGAACAATGTATGAGTCAGATACATGCCTGTGTGTGTATGGAGGGGAGAAAATCAGGTGTAGTGTTGGCGAATCTCAGAAAGCATGGAAGTTTTGAAGGATGCAGTGCTCCGACAACTAACAACTGATGCCGGCAGTTTGTTCCATGCTTCAGCAACTCTCAGCGTGAAAAAATGTTTCCTGAAGTCATAGGAGCTGTGTTGTTTTCTGACTTTGTAAATATGTCCACTGGTGTTCTTTGTAAATATGTCTACGAGCATGGCTAGGTTGTTTTTCTATTGACAAGAAATCTTGAAATAAAACTGAACAATGACATTCATACGTACATACATACACACTCATACATACACACATACATATATATGCACATATAATGCTTATATGCATACATACATACATACATACATACATACATACATACATACATACATACATACATATATACCATACATATACACGCATACACACTAGCACACATAGATTTAGAAAAATGAAAACCGTTAAAGCGCTTACACAAACGCTTTCTTCCACCAGGCCTGTGTTAATTTGTTTCATTTAAGATTTATTTTAATATAATTAATGTTTTTATAATTTCAGAAAATCTCTTTTCAAACAAAACTCACGTGCGCGCGCACACACACACATATGAATGTAAATTTATACATATATTATATATTATATATATATATATCTATATGAGTGTCTGTATGTATTTGTATAAATTTCTTGTTTATCGATAACATGAAAGGCTTATTTTTAAAAACATGGTGTATACTGACAGCTATTTAAATTTGTCAAACACCATACTCATGTTATTTTCTTCATTAAAACACATACATTAATGTTAAGTCTAGATTCTAAAAGGTCAAAGCAAATTTATGCAATTTGCTTTGGAAGAAAAACTGTGCATAACCTATTAGTAATACGGCTGATCATATAAATTGGTTACTAATGTAGTCTTCAAGTATTTCTAGACACATGGTAGTAGACTGTATATAAACACTTCTATATAAGTTTCCTAATGGAACACTGTTTTTACTGTTGTTATCTAATTATATCATTTATAGTTGTCTGCGTGAATATGTTGGAATATATTTTATAGATAGATAGGTAGCTAGCTAGATAGATAGATAGATACACACATACATACATACATACATACATACATAGATATGCATATGTAGTTTATATATACATGTGTATATATATATATATGTATATATAAGTATATGTATATATAAGTATATATATATATATATATATATATATATGTGTGTGTGTGTGTGTATGTATATTTACATACATATATACGCACACGTGAATATATGTAATGTATACGATATGGTGCACATATACAAACATTATGCATACAACACATGCATACATGAATAAATACACACACATTAACACTCACACACACATACACACACACACGCGCGCACGCACAATACACACATATATTTATATACAAGCATAATACATATATACACACGCGCGCACATACATTCATACAAACATATATATGTATGTGTGTTATAAATACACAAATGTATAATTGGATATATATATATATGTATATATATATATATTATATATATATATATATATATAGATATATATATATATATATATATATATATATATATATATATATATATATATATATATAATATATATATATATATATATATTATATATATATGTATGTATATATATTCATACGTTCATATACGCATGCTTACATACATGATTCAATACATAACTTTTGATTAAGAAAGCTGCACTGTCTCAAGTGAAAAAACATCAGTATGGCTTGATTATAGGAAGATATTCGACTCTATTCCCCACTCATGGCTGTTTGAAGTGTCTAGATTTGGCGAAAGCTCTTGTTACCTTAATTGCCGTTCTTGAGAGGTCTACAAAGTGCTAGATAACAATTCTTACACTTAGAACTGAGACTGGAACGATCATCTCCAATATTATAAGAAAAGGTATATTCCAAGGTGATAGTGTTTCTGTAATTCTGTTCATTTTGGCATTAAACTCATTATCATTCCTTCTACAAAAATCAATGGGCTACATGCTAGGGCTTGGAACTGCTAAAGATATGAATTTAACCGATAATATCTTAGTGAATGAGCTCGAGATTGATGCAAAAAATGTTAACAATGTCAAACAATACAACTGGAATTAATAACATTTTTAGCTGTCATAGGAAAGGAATTTGGCCAAAAGAAATGTGTTCCGTTGATTGTTGAACAGGGGAAAATCAGCCCTCAGACCCCTAACCTGCACATAAATGATCTTCCTATCTCTCGTGTCCCTCACAAAGAATGCTACAAGTACCTAGGCATTGATGAAACTATATAACCGTAGAGTGATCCGTAAGTACTATACCAAACTTAGAAAAATATGACAGTCAGAACTCTCTTCATACCACAAAAGAATATTACACAATGCATTTGCAGTACCAGTGCTGATTCCAACATTTGGGATACTTGACTGGATTTGTGGAGGAAATCAAATCCATAAACATTAAAATCCGAAAAGTACTGACATTAACTGGAAAACTCCTCAGAAATGATGATATCGACAAGTTCTACCTAAGAAGAGATGAAGGAGTTAGTGGCTTGGAATCTGTGCAAATAACCTTCGGATATCATATAGTCTCTCTCAGACAGTATTTGCTAAACAACGGCAGCAAGCATAAATACATTAACTTATTGCTGAAAAGTAGAGAACAATATCCTATGTGTCGACAGGGAGCTCTTTATGAAGCACCCTCTTTTGGATGATATCCCACAAAACCTCAAAACAGCCACATTAGCATACCTCAAAAGACTACGCAGTGATATCAATATGACGCGCAGCCTCTCTTGGACTCGTGATTGCTGTATCACATCACATTTCGAACGTTATGCATTTGTAATCCCAGAATAGGAGATTGCTACGAAATACCTAATAAACAGAAGAGATAATGAAGTCCTTGGTGCTCCAAGATGCAATCAAAAATACAGATCGTGCCATATTTTTGCGGAGGTCCTCTCATGTGATTAGCAGTCGCCAAAAAAAATCGCATAAAACAATATATAATGTCATTCGGGGGAATAAAACTGTCGAATAACTATAAAGACCCCCCACCCCTGTTTTTGAAAACATACTCAAACAACAACACAAGGAATACTGGTGGAACATTCCCATCTAAACATCCATCAAGTTACTTGCTTCCTCGGAAACTTCATGGACAGACCAGTGCCACGTTTTACAGATTATAGCATACACCTCAGTAATGTGTCTGCCGTATTATAGGAAGTTGTCCTGATTTGGGCTAGTCATTAGCAGACGTTCTCAGTGAGTCGAAACACATACTACTTATGACATTGCGTCCTGCCCAAACAATCTTCTTTGTAATCGGTTGTGGTGTTAGTAAAGACGCCATGAAAGTTTTTCTCTATTTGCAGAAGAATTTCACAAAAACCTGTTGCTCTCTCAAGTTCTTAACTGATTTTGATATTTCTTTTGTACGAATTTACATTTTGACTTGTTAAAATTTTCACTAATGTTTGTTGGGTACAAATGGTTTGGTACAAATCTGGTTTTGCCGCATACTTTTCATTTTCGCATGCATCAATTTCACTTTAGAATAGCAGACTAATGATTAAATTTTGTTACTATTTAGCATGGAATTGGGTTGCATTTATTGCTTATTAACCACTCCTATCATATCATATCCGACTATATCATCGGAAATCTAATGAAATTAAAAGGTGGTGAATTAATAACCCTATACAAATTCACTTTCATGTAAACTGTAAAGAATACTTTACATAATTTAAAGTCGATGTTAGTTCCTGTCTGAGAAAAAAAGAAATTCTACACACATATACTCACTCAGTATATTTGCAAATATACAAATATACACAAGCACACAAAATTTCACTCGTGCATATATATATATATATATATATATATGTGTGTGTGTGTGTGTGTGTGGAGGTGCAATGGCTCAGTGGTTAGGGCACCGGACTCGCGGTTTCGATTCCCAGACCGGGCGTTGTGAGTGTTTATTGAGCGAAAACACCTAAAAAGTTCCACGAGGCTCCGGCAGGGGGTGGTGATCCCTGCTGTACTCTTTCACCACTCTTTCTCCTACTCTTTCTTCTGTTGGCCTGCTCGCTTAGCCAGCGGGGTGGCGTCATTCGAAGGCTAAAACAATGCGAACGCATTGTGACCAGCAATGTGTAACAACATCTGATGGTCTGGTCGGTCGCGTGATATATATATATATAAAACAAACTGATAATAACAAAGGGCACAAAAAGAACACACACCCAGTGGTAATCTATTAATTTGTATTCATTTGCCTATCTATAAATAAGTATCTGTCTAAGCCCATATATATATATACAGGGTGTCCCAGAAGTCGCGCACCATTCTGGTTTCCACTTAAAATAATAAAAGCATTTTATTTTATAATATTTTTTTCTGCATGTTTTATTGTAGAGGGTGCCCAATTTGAGCGAAACTTCTGGGACACCCTATATATATATATATATATATATATTATATATATATATATATATATATGTATATGTTATACAAATATATGTATGTTTATATACGAATGCGCGTGTTTGTGTGTGTGCGTGCGTGAGTGTATGTGTGTGCATGTATGTGTGTGTACGTATCGTGAGGATGAAAACACTAAAATCAAAACAATGATGTGTATAGTTCCGACAGACTTGGACCTCTTTTGCAGTAGATTTCATCTTCGGAAAGCAGCCTCTCCTCTTTAAGACGATGAAAGTTGACAACAAGCAAAGTGGGAGACTTTGAGACATCGGTTTTCGGCATGATTATACCTCCTCTGTGAGAAACATCTGCTGTAAATTTCTTCATCGGAGAATAGTCTCTTTTTTTAGACAATGGAAGTTGGCAACAAATTATGTAGAGGATTCTGGGACATCGATTCTCGGCGTGATTGTGCCGCCTCTGAACTCTGAAACTAAACAAAAGCGATCGTTCTTGCTTATATAATTTTTCAAGCAATATATTTCTTGATGAATGCTCAGGTCTACCAAACTGACATTAAATTTACGTTAACACACATCAGCAATTCACACAGACACACACATACAAACACACACACACCACACACACACACACACACACACACACACACACACACACACACACACACACACACACGTACACACATATGCGTGTTAGTAATAACGAACAGGACAAAAATATTCAACACCAAGTTGTGGTTGTAGACGATTCTTCCATAACTTTGCATATATATCTGCTATCTTTCGTTCTGTGTGTCACAACCACTATTTGACAAAGCGATTACACGGAGAAATTTAATAAAAATGAGTTATGAACTAATATATGTATATATATATATATATATATATATATAATATATATATATATATTATATATATATATATATGTGTGTGTGTGTGTGTGTGTGTGTGTGTGTGTGTGTGTGTGTATGTGTGTATATATATTCTTTACTCTTTACTCTTTTACTATTTTACTTGTTTCAGTCATTTGACTGTGGCCATGATGGTGCACCGCCTTTAGTCGAGCAAATCGATCCCAGGACTTATACTTAGTAAACGTAGAACTTATTCTATCAGTCTCCTTGCCGAACCGTTAAGTTACGGGGTCGTAAACACACCTGCATCGGTTGTCAAGCGATGTTTGAGGGACAAACACAGACACACAAACATACACACACACACACACACACACACACACACACACACACACACCACATATATATATATATTATAATATATATATATATACATATATACGAAGGGCTTCTTTCAGTTTCCGTCTACCAGGCTTTGGTAGGCCCGAGGCTATAGTAGAAGACACTTGCCCAAGGAGTCACGCAGTGGGACTGAACCCGGAACCATGTGGTTGGTAAGCAAGCTACTTACCACACAGCCATTCCTACACCTATATATATATATATATATATATATATATATATGAAATTTCTAATGGAAAGAGCTTGCTCTTTTACAGGAATGTATTTCATCCAAGCGTGTACCGGTTTAGCTCCATATCGATTAATTTTCCTGGAATTTGATAATTAGTGTTGGTATTAGTGTTTATTGACATTGGTGCTTAACACTTATATAGTTCCAGTTGTCGTTATAGATGTTTTTATCTATCCGATATAGGAGAACAGAATTTAATAATATAATACAAATATAATTAATAAATAAATTAAATATGCATTATGTGAATAAATCAATATCTAGAATTAAATGATTCTATAATATTAATCAAATAGAGGAATACATACTGAAACCCTGACTATCAGCTGATGTATCTAAATAAATAGATTAACAGTTAAATAGATGAGGGATAGAGAGCTTACTACATTCATAAGGAAAAGGAATATATGTATGTATATAAATATATGTATATATATATATGTATATATATATATATATATATATATATATATATATATATATATATATATATATATATAATATATATATACATATATATATTTACATATATTCCTTTTCCTTATGAATGTAGTAAGCTCTCTCTCTCTATATATATATATAAATATATATATATAGCTCTCTCTCTCTCTCTCTCTCTCTCTATATATATATATATATATATATACATATATTCCTTTTCCTTATGAATGTAGTAAGCTCTCTCTCTCTCTCTCTCTCTCTATATATATATATATGTAGAAGGTTGAAAAGGAACACACGACTTGATATATATGGAAAAAAGTCAAGGTAGAAAATGCTAAAATAATTTTATAAAAAACATTTCAGTACCGGGTTCAATCATTGAGACTTTTTCAACTGTAAATATGGAGAACAATTAAATTTTGGAAAAATTAAAATAAAAGTTTTTTTTAAAAGAATATTTGCATAGTATTCAAATACAAGGGGCATTTTCCTTGTTTCTGCCTGTCTCCCTCTGTCTTGTTTACTCTTGTGGGTTCGAGGTCGTTGTGAATTCTTGTTAGGGATGAAGAAGAAGAAGAAGCTCGTTGTTTTTGGAGCCATGTAATCTCAAGTAGACATTGACATCTTCTGGTATCTTCCTATTTTGAACTAACTGAAGACCTTGCTATATTTTTCAAGTGTTTAGTGTATTTCTCTTATGGGCATTGCAGAGATCATCACAAGCAATTCTGATGATTTGTTACTAACAACTTACTACTTGCAGTGTACACAGGAAAAAGCAACCAACTAATCGCTCTCATACATTTTGTTTCAAAGACAGCTTCTATAAAAGTATTAGTAAAAATAACATGAAATAAAATATAAATAGCTACAGTAATCATTTAATCTCTCTTACTCAATAATTTCACGTTTAACCTAACATCGTCTGAATTATAGAACCGTTATATCCTTGAATTTGATTTAATCACAGAAAAAACTAGATTTGTCGCCTTCAATGGTTAGTTGATTTCTATCAATAGATGAGATTTCATTGTCTTTGACGGCGAATGAACAAATAAAGCTAGAATGGAGACAGTCAGTTACAAGAATCAAAGGTAAATGAACGAAAGAAAAAACATGAAAGGTAAAACAATAACAAAAATAGCCCCCAAAGGTTCTGAAGAACAATGTTTGCTTTTGTTTCTATAAAAATAGGTAGTTTGCTGCATTAATTCCACTAGGAGAACCGCTGCGCTCTTTCGACGACCGACTGGTGGGCGGTGATATTTTTAGCACAAGCGCGCGCACACACACGTATGTGTATATCATACTTAAGTTCATTTTAAGAATATGTATATATGTATATATATATATATATATAATATATATATATATATATATATATATAATATAAACAACTTAACCTTTAAAGGTATTTTTTAATATGCTGGCCATTGATAACATTTTTGGGAAAAAATTTTGTCCTACATTAAATATATATATATATATATATTTTTATATATGTATATATTTGTATATTTATATATGTATATATATATATATATATATACATACACACATATACATACATATATATATATATATATATATATATATATATATAGATATATATATATATATATATACATACATAGACACACACAAACACACACACATATATATGTACATGAATGTGCGTATAGATGTGTATATATGCATACGCTCTCTATTGCTCTCAATATTTGTGTGTGTGTATGTATGTGTTTGCTTGTTGTCCAAGGCAGAAGTAGTAGAACTGGCTACTTTCACAAAACAGTAAGTTCATGTCATGGCTAGCAAAAGCGGAAGAAATGCGACAAAGTTAAAAATAGGTAGAAAAAGGAAGTAGATGAGGACGTGATCGCAGTGAATGAGAGACGTCCAATATGTTGAAGGAAGGCCCAGTGATACACCGTGTAGTATGAGTTACCTAAAGAGAGAGGTGACTTTTGTGATCGGTAATAGCATTGAGAACTAGTAGTGTTGTGTGTGTCTAGAATTGTGGTTACATAATACATACGTACATACATACATACATACATACATACATACATACATACATACATACATACATGTGAAAACATACACGCTCCTCATCTCCACGCACAAATTCTTAGTTCCATGATAAGTATACATTATGGAAATTGCATCCGTGTTTTGGAATAGAATCGTTTTTTTTTTCATGAGGAATAGGTCAATTTTTACTGGGAATGAAGAGTAAAATGCAACCAATTTACCCCCCAGAATATTACGAAACTTATTTCATAGATTGCATTTATATAATTGTTTTGCAAGGTTCTTAACGTGAAAACGTGTGTTGAAACAGATATTGTTATATTTGATGATGGTCATGTCTTGTCAATTAAACACACACACTATTTATTTGATTTTCGCTTTAGTTTATTATTATTATTATTATTATTATTATTATTATTATTATTATTATTATTATTATCATCATCATCATCATCTTTATTATTATTATTTGTTTATTTGTCTGCCAAAATTCTTTCGTCACACATTCTGTGAATTTTGAGAGAGAAACAAACTAAACATGTGATACCAATAGTAATTGGTGCTCTTAGAAGTATCAGCACTCAACTACCAGCATGGCTGAAAAAGATCGGTGCAATTGTGAAGGTAGAACACCAACAAAAAAATCAGAATTGCTTAGAACTGCAAGAATTCTTCACAGGGTTCTTGAAGCATGATTAGCAAACAAGTGTCACCTTAGTCTACTGGCCGTGGACAGCTGACACTTTGCATCATACCTAGCATAATAAGCTTTGAGTTTTCACATAATAATAATAATAATAATAATAATAATAATAATAATAATAATAATAATAACTTATTATTATTGAACTTCCAACCTGTTGTCTCTTGAGGTCTCTGGGTGAGACTTGGAGCCAACTTGTACAAATATAAAGCAAAATTCAAACATAGAATAATAATAATAATAATAAAAACTAAAGTGAATATCAAATAAATGCCGCATATATTTAAATTGCAAAAGACGACCATCCCCATTCATAACAATGGTTCATAGATGCCATCCTTCAATATCTAAGAGAACGAAATTAGTTACTGTTAGGTAGAATTTCATCAGTTCATCTTTTCTACATGTTGATCACCCGTTTAAAATGAAATTATAATCTCTGTCTTATAGACACACAATGTCACATATCTTTAAAGGTGTGAAATTGTGTTATAATTCTAAGTTGAGGTAACGAGAAGTGTAAATGAAATTATTTGGTAGAAAGTGGGAATTGAAACCAAGTAATTGAATTAGCTTGATTGGAACTATTTCTTCTCGTATTAGGATTATTATAACTTTTTCTTTTAATTAGGTACAAAACTCTAAAGTGGCAGGAGAGAAAAATGACACAATCTTTCGAAGAATATTAGGAATTCAGAGAAGTGAAATTACCTCCACGGACCATGCACTCTTCTGTTAGCAGGACGGCCGACATCTCTTCCTTCATGTCTCACTCTTTCATTGTTGGTAGGGGTGGCCTAGTGAGTTTTTGAAGGATCTGAGAGGACAATCACTTCTTAGGCTACCACGTGGTCTGTTATTTGTCTTATGGATATATATCTGCGCCAATTTAGTATCGCCATCTCTAGTATAGACTATGAGCACTGCATTTCAAAAACTTCTAGTTTGCGCGTGCAATCGTATATTTTTAGGGTCTATCTATCAACCAGTGCCTCAAATTAGGTAGTACAAAACACTTCATTTTCCCAACAACAATATACACCACGGATAGATAGAAAGAAAGACACAATGTATAATGAAGTTCATTGCATTTAAATATATTATGCTTGGAAAGAAAGAAAAGATTGTCCGTAAGACCTGAATTGAAGATAAGCAACAACCATCACCAACAACAATCACTTTTCTATGTAAGTCTATGACCTAATGTGTTGACCACTAATACTGCAGTGTTCACTGTTTTGCTGAAATATATTGGTTATCTCACATAAACCTAATCGTTTCACACGCGTGTCTTCCTTACATTATCCCATTATTGTGTTTCTAGAACTAGATTACTTTCCAGCTCTTTATTCAATTCCTACTTCCCAAAACTGAGTCTGGTACTTCTAGGCCAATTACGTTTCATCTCAGTCATAAATCTTCGAAACAATACTTCCCAAACTAAATTTTAATCGTGTTAACCGTAACGAGATATCCCTATTATCCAATATAGAACCACTGAGAATGGCAAAAGAAACCTTTTCTTCTCCGTATCAGCTGATATAACTCTTTTTGACTATGCTACCCCTTCACAAAGCGGTAGAGTGGTGTAAACGGGCAGTGTCAGAGCTATGCCGTCGGGAACTTCGATCCCTGGTAGGGCCACCCAAGGCAGATTGGTCTGGCACCGAGCGGTATTAGGGACGCAGCCTGGCCAACGGGGCTCTGGTGAAAATTCCAAGAGGCGCCTGATCGGCAACCGGCAGCTTCGACGTCGTTCTGTCCCTGCGTCTGTGGAGACTTCGCGGCAAACAGGGCGTCCCGTCACTCGGGGTATGCATGCGGGATGTCGGGGACCGCTTGTGAATTCAATATTCCCACGAAACTTCTATGAATCCTACTACTACCATGGCAATAAATACGAATACGAATACAAATTATCTACCTACTGCAAACTTGCAACCAATCAACAACCCTCAAACTGCTATGGCTCTTCAAGCAACTCCTGGAGTTGGTTCGGTCATGCGGCCCGGTGTCCAGAGGGTGAGCTGATTCGCGATGTCCTCCTCCCACCTCCACTTCCCAACTGGCGCAAACGTACGGGCGGGCAGCTGAAGACCTGGGCAACGGCGATGAAGGAGGACCTCTCCGAACTTTCAGGTCCGCAGGTGGTCAGTCTGCGCAGATGGTACCGCGAATGGCTCGCTATCTCCAGTGACCTCGCACAGGACCGTCGAGCGTGGGCCGCCATGGTTCGTGATGTCGTCAGGACCAGAGAAGAAGCTAGCTCAACCCGCCCTGGGTGAACACCGTCACAAGTACAAGTAAGTTTTGACTGTGCATTTTCCAGATTTTCAAAACTACAATTTCGCAATCTCAAGAAATACAGAGGTTTATTGAATCAGCGATCGATCAAAAAATATGTTTTATAAACATAATTTACTAATTCCTCTCATGTATGATGTATTACAATCTTCATCGCTTGAACATTGTAAAGTTTGTAGCTTTAGTCAATCTTGAAAAATTCTGTAAGCTGATTACAAATAGGCGAGAGAATATATTATCCCAGCTACACATATAGATACTAATGAAAATATCAACAATAACTAAACAGTCCTTCTTACTGTTGCCAAGCATGTGATCTCCGTTTTTGTTAATGTAACTGTCTGACTCATTGCCTGTATATCTTTGTATCGGTTTTCGTTTGTCAGCCTTTTAGTTGCTTCAACTGCAAAGTTGATCTTACAGCAACCCCGAATGAGTTTTAATATGTAGAATTTATTGCTTTATTTACTTCTCATGCTGAGTGGTATAATACGTGATTCTCAGTTTACGTCCATCCATGTCTAAATTAATAGACTTATCGGAACCCATTTTCAGTCAGAAAATGGACTCACTTCAATACCCGCGAATCTAATCGCGGTTATAGACTGATCTGTAATCGATTTATATTTTTTATTATTCGAGCCACTTCCTTACGAAGAATGATATTCCAACTAAAAAAATAAACGAAAAGAACGTGTATTTGAAACTGTAATATCTATCTCTCAGTATATACAGTACCAATATGGTGAGATTCGTTAGAACAAACTGTTGGCAGCTAGCAATCTGAGACCGTGACGCAGATTTAGCTCTCGGCTGAAGCTGTGTCGTTTTCTTCACATCATAAATGATCTCAGGAAAGAGAAAAGCATAAAAGTATCTCACAAGAAGAAAACTCTTTCTTCGTAATCGATCTGCGTGTTAGAAATAGTAGCTAATTCTCCTTGAAATACCTCGCAACTGTCTTAAAAAACGGAAGGAGACATTATATAATACTGTCCTCGATATACTATGCCTGTAAAAAGAACTCAGTATCCATGGCAGGGTTGTCTTTGATCACAAAAACATAACCTAGAGCCGAACACTAATAATAGGAATTTTGTAACCAGTAAAAGGAAACCAATATATGATTGTTTTTCAAAGACTTTCTGTGTGTAGGAAGAATTAAAGAATGCAACATTTCTTAGGGAAAATATATTTCTGATATGGATGTACAGTAAATAAGTTCGTTTCGTTAGTATGTAATTTCGGTTCGGTCCCAATGCATAGCATCATGGGAAAGTGTTTACCGCCATAGCCTCACGTTGATAAATGTCTGCCAAGTGGAATTTAGACACTGAAACTGTGGCGAAAACCAGTCATATACATGTATGCATTTATGTATGTATGTATGTATGTATGTATGTATGTATGTATGTATGTATGCATGTATGTATGCAAGACCCTGCCCCAGTAAAGCTGGACTCAAGAGGCATCTTCGTAGTCATGAAGCGAGACAGATGAGTGACAACCTGGCCACTGGTGGTGGTGTTACCCACCATACTAATCATATCTGTCAGGGATGTGGAAGAGAGGGTAATTCGGCAGGAGGTCTTAGACGACATGCAAAGATACATGAAACCCAGTTACAACTACAGCCGGTTAATGCCAGTAAAGGTTTTAGCTATCAATTCTGTACAAGACATTGTAGATCTTTAGCTGGGCTAAAAAGTCACATTCGATCATGGCACCAATAACAGTTAAGCTTCGTGCAATGGCCATACTCGATAACGTGGGGCAGCCATCATGTATGTATGTATGTATGTATGTATGTATGTATGTATGTATGTATGTATGTATGTATGTATGTATGTATGTTGTATGTATGTATGTATGTATGTATGTATATATGTATATATGTCATTATTCAGTTTTATTTCCAGATTTCTTGCCAGTACAGAAAGAGCCGGTTTCTAATCTAGATCCAAGGCTCCATCATTTGAATTTCAACATCAACAGGATATTTTTGTATATATGTATGTATATATGCAGATTTGTATGTTTCGTTTTATGTATCTATTCTCATGCATATACTTGCATATCTATGTTTCGTTTTATGTATGTATTCTCATGAATATACTTGCAATCTAGATAAACTCATATATACTTAAATGATAAACTTCTGGAAAGTTTTACAGATTTTTACAGTTCCAGTGATGGCTCGGATCTGTAGTCTTCAAATCAGCTTTCCCTTTTCTGGTTTTGAGAAGCCTGATTTCTCAATATTGGTATTTAGGCAGTGTGTTACATACTCAAGGGCCCCAATAATTACAGGTATAAACCTGAACTTGCAATCTGGATAGAGTAGCTGTTGATTCCTCAGTAGTTCGGCGTAGGTATTTTCTCTTTCACTGTATGTACGGATAAATGTTTTTTATTGCTTCAGTCATTTGACTGCGGCCATGTTGGAGCACCGTATTTAGTCGAACAAATTCATTTTGTAAACCTAGTACTTATTCTATCGATCTTTTCTGCCGAACCGCTGAGTTACGGGAACATAAACACACCACTATCTGTTGTCAAGTGATGGTGGGGGGACAAACACACACACATCTATATATACGACGGGCTTATTTCAGTTTTTGTCTACCAACTCCACTCACAAGACTTTGGTCGGCCGGAGGCTATAGTAGAAGATACTTGCCCAAGGTACCAGGCAGTGGGACTGAACCCGTAACCATGTGGATGAAACAC
>NC_042997.1:178605110-178612610 GCF_006345805.1 Octopus sinensis
CCGAATGCATTATTAATATAAACGAGTAGGAATCAAAACCAGGCAAGGGCACAATTAGCCGAAAACTTAACCCAGCAATACGGTGTCTGTGATTCAAACAACAGCAAAATAACATATTGTTTGCAGTGATGGTTGTTAAGGGGGTAATGAGGATATTTAATTACTATAAGATGAAATAGTGCTCGGTGTACAATTAGATGGTGTTCCTTAACAAGAAATCTTCCAAGTTATATAGTGTAATGCTTTATTGAAACTGAGCAACGTGACCGTTGAGAAACCCATTTCAGATATAAGCAGGCCTCCATAATAAGCAATTTTAGAGAACTAAGGCTTCCATAAGTTTGTAGAATGTATTAAGCATCCCCACCACTTACCTTGAGATATTTTTAATATCCCTCAAATATCAAGGGACAAGTTAGTCATCAGCCAACTAATCAATGAAATAAATTTTTAGTACGACATACTGGTTGGCATCAAATCATCAAATTAATAGATGATCTAGTCATTTCTTTATTACCAGATGGAGGTTGGTGACGATTAAAAGTATTGATTCTACGATAACATATGGGGAAGCTATATGGAAAGGGCGAAAAGAAAGAGTGAGAGAAAGAGTTAAGAAGCCATAGAACTCACTCTTTTTATTAATTTGAGAAATGACTGAATATATATATATATATATATATATATATATATATATATATATATATATATATATATATAAAAGCTTCTCATTTGGAATGCGGCTGTTTATTTGGATACATAATATATTTTATTTTGATTTTTATCATGTATTGGCTATATATATAATCGTGAAAAAGTGTATATTTGTAGTTTTATGCCTTCAGCTTATAATAATTTTTTTCTTGCAAGTCATTTTAGATCGTTTTATATTTGCTAAAAAATTAATTCAACACATTTTAATGTAAAAAAGTATCAAAATAAGGAAATCACCTTTTCCAATTTTTAAAAAGATCTTCGCTATTCTACACTATATAGAATTCAAATAGGAAAAATGAAGAAAAGGAAAGGAAACTTATTTTTGTCCCTAATAAGTAAATTTCTGGATCTCTTCATTACCAAGATTGTTCGAGGAAAAGTTCAAATTTGGAAAGAAAAAGAATTCTCTTATATGTATTTACAAAGTTGAAAAGAACGCTTCAGCTTTGGGTATGATGCTATGTACAGAATGGCTTGTTGGCTTTCTATTCAGTTACTTCGGTGACAGTTTGTCTCTTTTTATATAATCCATTCTGTATAATATTTTCCGTTTACTCTTTGATTGTCATGTAGCAAAGCCAACGGATTTCAGGTACACAGTCTCACCGACAAAAAAAGAAAGAAAAAGAAAACAAAATAGCAAACAAAAACAAGAATATAAAGAATATCAAAAGCAAAACGGCATTTCTTTAGTTTTCTATTTGTAACTTTCTATTTCTAACAGAGGATAATATTTTGAAAGTTTTAAAATCCTTTCATCTCGCAGAAATCAATTATTTTACTGACAGTAAAGTATGATAAAAATAGCTGTATTTTCTAATATCAGTTACGTTAATAAACTGCACTAGATCTTCCTAGGCAGGACAGATAACTCACAAAATACATGATTACCAGATAACCAAATGCAAGTTCACCAGAGTAAATACAAAAATGGTTTTGATTCCAAGTTTCACAGTTTCTCATCTTGCCGATTCACCATTGGTTCATAGGAATGCGTTGCTATAAGATCTGTTGCGTATAAGTGACTATTATAAGGTGATGCAATTAGTAAAAAATAATATCCCAGTAGAGTAGGAAATGGAATGAAATGTGTCTATCACCGTGTATTACTACCAGTTTCTGCTAATAAAAGCAATTCATCATTCCATTTAAAGAGTGTCTTTTTTTTTATTTAGTTTTGAGACATTATCTTTCATCACCACCTTTTTGTTTGTTGTTTTTTTTTATATCTTTTAACATATAAAAAACATGCAAGAGAAAAAAATTTTTATTAGTCTGAAAATGTTGATTCAATTTTTTAAATAATAATATCATAAATATATTTATTGTTAGTGATGTGTTTTTATCAAGTCTTTTATGTCTTCTCTCTCGTCAGTGTTTAGTGACAGCTATTAGAAGGTTAAATTGATGTTAAATTATAGCCAATTGACACTGAAAACATTGTTTCCACCAGATCGTATAGTTTTTTTGCTCTGTCAAGCGGAACTTTTGTTCAGACAGTGAATCATTTTGGAAAGCTATTTGAGTTGCTGATTAGTGATCGGTTGGCACTCAAATTCGGCAATAATCTTCCAAAAAGATTGGCTCTTGTGTATAATTTGTTTCAAAGGGAAGCATGTGAGTTTATAACTCTACTGAGACTCATTTTACAGCAGTTTCTTTTTATCGTGCAATTAACACAAATGTTGTGGTATTCCAAGTCAAGCCCTTTTCAGATGTGACCAGATATAAAACATTTTAGTTTAAAACTTTTTTTTTGCCACTCTTCACTGTGTTTCGTAGTTCGACACGGGCTATTGAACTGCTCCGTAAAAATAACAAAACAAAAACAAATAATAAATAGATAATCAATTAGGAAAAGTTTCCAAGCCGTATACTGTAATTGGGAGAGTTCGAACAAGCTTGGTTTGACGGAAGTTAGTTCAATTTTATCACATTTTAATAAGAAATTTCATTTCAAATGTTTCCCTTTGTTAAGCCGCTGTTATTCATCGAAATCTTAGGTGACACATACACACACATGCGCCTGTGTACGTGTGTGTGTATGTATGTATGTGTGTGTGTATGTGTGTGTGTGTTGTTGATTACAATGTATAGTTTCCAATTCAAAGTCTTGAATTAGAAATTACAAGGATGAACGGAAATGTATTTCTTTTTAGATTTTTATCAGCTTTTTTTTTTCATACTTTAAAAAGAAATTAGGTAAAGAATTAATAACATAAAAAGCGGAAAAGAACATAAAGTCTAACATACGGAGAAAAGCAAATGGTTTTAACATAAAATATTCACAAGGAACGTAAGTGCAAATTTTTGTCTTTGGAAGATTTTCTACGCTTTTCTTTCAACGTTTTTAGAGGGTGGGTGGTTGGGGAAAAGAATTTGAATAACAATAAACTCCAGGTCAAGCAAAAAGTAAATAAAGGCACATTGTGATAGTTGTGAGAAGATTAAAGCTCAGTTTATTATTGTCTCTTTTGGACAGAATCGTACTCATGAAATAAACTTAACCCCCAAATCCAGAAGTATTCATTCTCAAATATCCCATTCAGCAAATGGTTTCAAACCCATTCGAACTATGAACAGGAATAGAATGAATTGTTCTGCTACTACTGGGTACGTTTTGGTTTTGTTTTGAGAGAGGATGTTTATTAAAAAGAGAGAGCAGAAAGTTAGTGTTGTAAATTACTTCTTCGTGTTGTTAGTCCTTTTTTTTTGTTTTTAAATATATTTTTTCCCTTTTTCATTTTCTTTTCTTTTTCTTTTATTACACGGCTTGGTAATTAAAGGTGAAGTGAGATTGGTCTATGTAGTGTTGTGAGAAATAAGAAAACAAATTGTTTTGATATAATTTAAAAATCTAAGATTCTAATATCGATAAGGAGAGAGGTGTGATGTATATGTATTTTTGAATGTAAGTCAATACGCGTGCAACAGCCAGTACTATCCCCGAAAAGGGAAATAAACGATAAAGTTGTTACAATATATACCTTGATGTATAACAACAATGATATCAATAACAATAACAATTATGATGATATTAATAACAATAATGATGGCAGTAGTAGCAACTATAACAGGAATATCAGCAGTAGCATTTGTAATAGATATAATAATAATTATAATCATAATAATGATAATGTATTTCTCTAATATAGATACAAAGCCAGCAATTTTTGCGGAAGATGAAGTTAGTCAATTACATCAACCCGGTATTTGCTGGTAATTTTATTTTATCGGCCCTCGAGGGATGAAAAGCGAAAGATTCGAACTGTTACTATATGCCGTTAGGCATGCTGTCCAATGCTGTAAAGATCCTGCTAATCTATCACTCTAAATAATAATAATAATAATAATAATAATAATAATAATAATAATAATAATAATAATAATAATAATAATAATAATACTTTCTGATCATAAAAAATATTGAATTTTAGTGGACAGAAACTGGAAGGCGTAGTGTTTAGTTTATTCCTTTACCAAGGTCATTAATAATGAAAATGAAGGAAGTAGTTCTAGAGGAAAGTAATATCCATCTACGGAATTTCCTTACTGAGAGCTACAGTATCCAGTTTAATAATAATAATAATAATAATAATAATAATAATAATAATAATAATGATAATAATAATAATAATAATAATAATAATAATAATAATAATAATAATAATAAAAATAAAAATAAAAATAATGATAGTAATAATAATAATAATAATAATAATAATAATAATAATAATAATAATAATAATAATAATAATTTCTTTTTATGGCGAAAGAGATAGTTGAAGAAACAGACTCCTAGTATATCACGGGTACTTGAGGAATTCAAAGCGCTCTAACGTTTCTGTTAATGCACCAACTTGTTACAGGTCTTATGTTGTCTGATGGAAATACGATCTATTAGCACATCAGTCATCATTCTTCAGTCTTTATTGATATGAAATGTTTACACAAATCTTCTGGCTAACTATAAGTTATTGGCGTAGGAGTAGAAATTATTTCAACATTGTGGAGCCTAGAGGTGAAAACCATTCAAAGCATTCAAATCGGCCATAATCGATTAAGTTTATAATGAAATGTTTAAGAAATATGGAAATCCCGTCTTTGTACATATCCAATATGTCCACAACTTTATAATATAATAGTGTATGATAGAAAGGGAAGATTTGGTATATTTAGAAAGTTGAGCGACAACATATGCCTCTTCAGAGAGGTGAAGTTAAATACAAAATTCATGTAATTAAGTCATTTTCATCACTCAGTAAAAATCACTCAGAAAACTAATTTTTTGAGTGAGTTTTACTAATTTTCACACAGAAAACTAATTTTGTACAATATTTAATACGACGCTCTACAATTCCTGCTACATCACCGCCTTCCTCCAACATGAAAACAAAAATACAAGCAGGAAAGCAACAACAAAAGCTGCAACAAATGGGAATATATTTCCATTCGGGTAAACGGGGTGTTATATCTTTTATGCTTCAGACTATGGAGACGTTTTCAACTTTTCTAGCTTTTAGGCTCAGACATATTGTGATAGCAAGGTGGTTTTGATTTTATCTCTGGATTTGAAAGTGTATTTATGCTAGTTAAATCTGCTTTTAAATATATGTTGTGTAAGTGCGGTATATTTTCTTCTTGACAACATCATTTAATTTTATAGTAGCTTGGCATGTCACTACCTAATGACGGTGTGACTCATGTAGTTGGTAGTTCTAAGCTGATCTGTAATTTTAAGTTGGTGTTGGGATGGCAACTAGAAGGTTGGGCATTAGCTGTGTTACGAAATATACAGGGCAATATTGTTTAGCTGCCATAGCTGGGTTTGATATTGTTTCCATTGAAATGTGTATGGAATTTATGTGTCTGGAAAATGCTTACGCCAAGAAGGTTCTGTCTATGTGGTTTACATTCTTACCAGGTACTGAATTAAATTATCTAGTATTCTCATTCTGAACTTGCTATTTTACAAGAGGGCATCCTATGTTATATACGAAATGTTTAAATACTCACAGTAAATATCAAGAAGCTATCCTGGATTTCCAACAACGCCAATACTGTGCATCGAATCACACTATAAGACTTTTACTGATTAAAAGAGGGAAGGGAAAACCAGTAATAATTCTATCCACTGCATTTACTTAAAAAATTTTTTTATAAAAATGAAAAAAAATAGGCTGAATGCACAGCTCGCTCGGGAAACTATGATGTGAATTATCGACTTAGCAAAAATAATTAAACTGTACTACATGTATTTGGCACACGTTCTTTCTTTTGTATTTGCAAAGACACACGTATACACACGCAGTTGCATATATACATATATGTGTGAGTGACTGTGTGAGCGTATATGTATGTAAGTCTGTATGTGAACATGTATGTTATGTTTGAATGTATGTATGTATGCGTTCATATTTATATAGTTGAAATTTACAGAAAAACAAAAGAAAGACAAAGACAGGTGTATAAACAACAAGTAAGTCACTGCAGGAGTGGCGAATACAGAGTCTCGAGTGGAGCGTTTTGAAGAACAAACCGTTCAACTTTCACATAATTCAAGTATAATCTTTTGCAAAATTTATGCAATTTGAATTACGTATTTCCGTATTTAAGCCTACCAAGCACCATACTAACATCACCCAAAATAACTGGAGTTGCATACATGCATCGCTGTATTCTACACTTCACTGTAAACTATCACCCAGTCTACTAACGCCGAGTACTATTCTCACTCACTTAATTTCCTCGACTCGACTATCTGTATTCGCCTCTGTATTCGCCACTCCTGCAGTGTCTTACTCCACTAAAGAGAAGAAAAGAAAAAAACAGACAGAGAGAAAGAAAAAACTCGAGCTCTAAGTATTCTGTTTATGCTTTATATTTATGAAGTCATTCCCCTTTTTTGCTTGCATTTCATTGTTTGTTTCAATCTACCCATGTTCAAGCCGATCCTCATTTGTATCGAACATCAACTTACCAATCGGTGGGATGGGTGTGTGGTAACCCACAAACACTATAGATACAGGTCCTATTTTCACTTTCCCTCTTTCTCCTTCTCTGGTTAAATAATAATATTAACAAAAAGTATAAGCTGTGCTAGTACCTTTGAATCGAAATTCTCCTTTCAATTTTTTTAAAAAATAACACCATAGGGCTTGACACAACTAGCAACAGACGTTAGTTGAAGACAATCAATAATTACACGTTTTAATCGATTATGTTAATGGATACTTAGTTTAAAACTACGCACGAAACGCAGTTTTAAACTAATGTATTCATTCTTTGATTAGATTGAAACATTAACAAAAAACATAGAGGTGATGGCGGAGGAGTGTGTACTGTTCGTCTTCAATGGAATTTGTTGCTGTCAGAAATAATCAGGAGTAACCCCTGCAGTAACTGGTCAATATAGAAAATAAATAGAAAATAAGAAAAGATTTAAACAAGGACTAAGAGGATGATAAATGATTATATAGAGGACACATCGATGAATAGACTCCATATCTAAATACATATATATATATACAGTCATGCATACATACATAATACATATATATATGCATATATATACATACGCACACACATATATACGTATAATATATAATATATACATATATATATATGTATATATATATATATATATATATATATATATATACACAAAGTAGTAAATATATATACAGCCCATGTAGTCATGTTGACATATACATACATGTATATATAAGATATATGTATGTATATATGTATATATAAATATATATATATATGTATATATAATAT
>NC_042997.1:178617610-178625110 GCF_006345805.1 Octopus sinensis
TATACCGTATAATACTATTTTTCTCCTTGGATAGCAGCTGTTATTTGTGTTTGAACCCCACGTCCACTTGACAACCGATGTTGGTGTCCTTACATCCACGTAACCTAGTGGTTCAACAAAATATTCCGATCGAATAAGTACCAGGCTTTACAAAATTAAGTTCCGAGGTCGTTTCATTCAATTAGAATTCTTCAGTGCGGTACCCCAGCATGGCCGCAATATAGTTACTGAAACAGGTAAAAGTTAGCAGATATACGTTGTAGCCTCTGGAATATACAATTTTACCTGAATTGGAAAGATGTGATAATGTGAACAGATCCAGGTTATGCTTGAAAGTAATAAGAAATGGATTTCGAATTAGGTACAGGTAACTTGAAATTTAAGTAGCTTGAAGTCTTTACTCCGGGTGTTTCCCCTTAAACTATGGCAATCCAGGCAGTGAAAACTATATTCCTTGTTTTTCGCATATTCACCAAACTGACATATCTATACTAATGAGATTCTCCGAAAATTAGGGTTGTAAAAATTCGCCAAAGATAACCCCAAAATATCCGTGCAACACGTGCGTAAAACTACAAATGGCAGTGGAGCGAATTCTGAACTTATCTTTTACACTTCCACAACACACACTAATACAGACATGCATATATACATACATAAATACATATATATATATACATACATACATACATACATACTACATACATACATACATACATACATACATACATACACACACACACATATATATATATATATACAAAATAAGAAAATGGAGAAATACATCTAAATCAAATATCAATTACCAGATAATACTCAATCACATACTTTATTACAACCCCTATCTCAATTTGTATTTATATATATATATATATATATATATATATATATATATATTATATATATATATATATATATATATATATATATATATAGATAAAAATGGTAAGATAACAAAAGAATGAATGAGACCTCAATATTATGTAAATAGAGGAATTTATCCATAAATGTAATATGTGACAATTATTCGGTAGCCATGATAAAACTCCGACTTTCGGGGCATCCAAGACTCGGAGTATTATCATGGCTACCGAATAATTGTTACATGTTATATATATATATATATCTGCATTTATATCTTTATCTGTATAGCTGGCAGAATCGTTAGCACGCCGGGCGAAATGCTCAGCGCTATTTCGTCTGTCTTTACATTCTGAATTCAAAGTCCGCCGAGGTCAACTTTGCCTTTCATCCTTTCAGGATCGATAAATTAATTACCAGTTGCGTACTGGAGTCGATCTAATCGACTGACACCTTACCTTAAAACTTCTGACCTTGTGCCTAGAGTAGAAAAGAGTATCTATAATTGTATGTGTGCGCAGTGCATATTATTGTTCATACACACACACACACAAAAAAAAACATCAACAATTGCGATGGCACGAGACAATACCTGACTGGTTCCTATTTCCTCGATGCCGAGATCCCGAAAGGATGATAGGCAAAGTCAACTTAGGCCAAATTTGAACTAAGAACGTTAAGGGTCATTAGAGTCATAAGAAATACTCTGCTAATGATTCTGCAAGTTTACCGCCATAATAATAGTCTCTCTCGTGGAAGACGACGTATGAGCATTCAGCTTTTTGCCGAACGAGCTGTACAAATGATTTGTTTATAGTCATCAAAGATATGTGCAGCACATTAGCTCGCCCTCTCCATGAAATCGACGTTGTTTGAACAGGTGTACGGTGTACCACGCGTCAGGTATCCAAGTAATCGTACAGAGCAACGCGAGATGAAGTGTCTTTGTTTAAGAATACAACACACCACTAGGTGTAAAGACTGAAATCACGATCGCTAGATCATGGGTGCATCGCCCTAACCGCTAGGCCATGCGCCCTTAATAACATCATCATCATCATCATCATCATCATCAACAACAACAATAACAACAAACAACAGCACAACAACAACAACAACAACAACAATAGTTGTTAAAGATTTTTGCCACAAGGGCAGCAATTTTCGGGGAGGGGATGCGTCAATTACATCGACCCCAGTGTTCAACTGGTACTTATTTTATCGACCCCGAAAGGATGAAAGGTAAAGTCGACCTCGGCGGAATTTGCACTCAGAGAGTGGCGACGGGCGAAATATCGCTAAGTATTTCGCCCGGCGTGCTAACCATTCTGCCACATCGCCGCCTTAATAATGATAATAATAATAATAATAATAATAATAATATAATAATAATAATAATAATAATAATGATAATAATAATAATAATAGCCATCACTGCAACAGCAACTCACATGGGTCTTCAATAATTGTTTACTCAGAGTTTTGCGTAGCCGCTCTTCAAAAGAACATAATACTTTTTTTTTATTTAATACTTTTAAGTTAAAAGTCGTGTTTTAAGAGGCGGCAAGACAGTAAACAACATATGAAAAGCCACTAATTCTAATGTTCTCATCGTCGTTATTGTTGTTGCTCTTCTTCTTCTTCTTCTTCTCCTCCTCCACCTCCTCCTCCTCCACCTCCTCCTCCTCCTCCTCCTCCTCCTCCACCTCCTCCTCCTCAATATTAAAGTGACAGCCGGCAGAATCGTTAGCATGCTGCACAAAAAGTTTAGCGGCATTTCGTTCATCTTAACTTTCTGAGTTTAAATGCTGCTGAGGTCGATCTTCCATTTCAACTTTTCGGCATCAATAATATAAATCCCAGGTGAGCACTAGGACCATGTTATCATCTTGCTTCCTTCCCCATGTGCTTTTTGAGCTTTAGCAGAAGGGATTACGATCATTATTATTATTATCATTGTTATTGAGTGAGAGAGCAATACATCCCATCAAAGTGAAAATGGGGTAAAATATACGAAGTCCAGTATACCTATCATGATTACCTATCTGATAAGGGTACACCAGGCACATGCATCACAACCATATGTGCGTGACATGGTGATCTCATATCAAGATAAACAGCACATGACCTTGCAGGTGGGGCCCAATTAGAATTTTCTTCTGGTCGAGTAACCCATCCCGCTCAAAATGTCCCTGAATAAGGGTTGCTTAAGGATGTTGAACGAAACACTCATGTTTCCAGAGTTGAATTATTCAAACCCCGAAGAATCCCTCTCAACACATGGCCATGATGCTCCCCCACTACTTCTGCTCGTGATCAGAGATGCACATATCGTCAGCCACTAAGGGACATAGTCAACTGGTTAAGGTCAAACAAATGACAAGCAACTCTGTAATATTGAGCAGAATATTTGCTGCAGCCCATCTTTTATAGCAAGACAAAACAATATACATGATAACACTTCCAATCAGTTAAGATGAGAAGCCATGAAAGCCACTGCCTGGTACTATTATTATTATTATTATTATTATTATTATTATTATTATTAGCATTATTATTATTATTATTGTTGTAGACATCGCACGGTATACAATATCGTGAGGTTGTTGATTGAAGACATTGTGTCTACTGGGGGTTTGTACTGTTTGTCAAGTCGCAACAAGAACATCAGACAGATAGTACTTTACGCAATATGTGTACAGTTCCAAGTAATGCCGACTTTTGGATACACCTAGATTGTAGGGTATTTCTAATGTTTTCAGATGTTTTTTCAGATTGGGTGATATTGAACCCAATGCTCCGATGACAATAGGGATAACCTTCATGTTTGACTCTCGTATCAGATACATCTTAGTGATCTTAATTCTCAGGTTTCCATATTTATCAACCTTTTCTTTTTTCATGATGATATGTTGATCTCCTGGCACTGCCACGTCAATTACTAGGCACTCTTGTTTGCTCCACATAAAGGTTACTATATCCAACCTTCGGTGCTCTAATATCTGTCTGTCTGTCTGGAAGCCAAAGTTCCAGAGGATTTTTGTCTTCCCCATTTCGTTTATTATCTTTTCCTGTGTTTGTTGGTACAAAACACCCGTAGCCTCACATTCATACTTACTGCATTGTAGCCAGTGGAGGTCCTGGGATACCTTGTCGTGTCTACGCTTGTACTCTTTCTGCGCAAGACTTTCAGAAGGACTAACAATATGAGTCATGCTTTCGACATCTGTTGTTGTTATTATTATTATTATTATTATTATTATTATTATTATTATTATTATTATATATTATTATTATTATTATTATTATTATTATTATTATTATTATTATATTATTATTATTATTGTTGTTGTTGTTGTTGTTGTTGTTGTTGTTGTTGTTGTTGTTATTATTAAGGCGGCGAGCTGGCAGAAACGTTAGCGCGTCGGGTGAAATGCGTAGCCGTATTTCGTCTGCCGTTACGTTCTGAGTTCAAATTCCGCCGAGGTCGACTTTGCCTTTCATCCTTTCGGGGTCGATTAAATAAGTACGAGTTACGCACTGGGGGTGATATAATCGACTTAATCCATTTGTCTGTCCTTGTTTGTCCTCTCTGTGTTTAGCCCCTTGTGGGTAGTAAAGAAATAGGTATTTCGTCTACCGCTACGTTCTGAATTATAATTCCGTCGGGGTTGACCTTATATCTCACCTTTACGGAATCGATAAAATAAATAACAACCGAGTACTGGGCTCAATGTAATCGATTTAATCTGCAACCAAAAAATTTCTGGCCTTTACCAAAATTCGAAACGAGTTTATTGAAAGGTGGTTGAAAGTTGCGAAAATGGCAAGAGTGGATGGTACCTCTCTAAGTGTAGACCTGTGAATCGGAGTAAGAGAATTGGAAGGGCACTTGCCTCTCTCTTGGTGCTCAGGGAGATCTTGGACAGTAGGGTTCATTATCCCTAAACATCATCCTGTTTCAGGAGGACTGCATTTCTATCACCATACCCCAGCTGTTTTAAACCTTTGTATATTATGTATGTTTCCCTTCCTTTTCATTGTATACCGCGTATACTTACTCCATTTTTTGTTATTTATTTTATCATTTCATTATATGTAAGATCTAACACTTTATGTGTTTTTGTATTGTCACTCCTCATCCTTCGCCCTGGTTGCAAATAAATGAAATTATTATTATTATTATTATTATTATTGTTGTTGTTGTTGTTGTTGTTGTTGTTGTTGTTGTTGTTATTATTATTATTATTATTATTATTATTGAGTGAGAGAGCAGTGTATGCAATCAAAGTGACACTGCGGTACAAATATACGAAGCCCAATATACCGACCATGTCTACCCATCTGATAAGAGTATACCAGGGACATGCATCACAACAATATGTGCATGACACGGTCATCTTATATCAAAGTTAACAGCGCATGACCTTGCAGGTGGGTCCCAGTTAGAATTTTCTTCAGGTCGAGTAGATTATCCTGCTCAAAAGGTCCCTGAATAAGGATTGTTTAATTATGTTAAACAAAACACCCATGTTTCCTGAGGCGAATTATTCAAACTTCAAAGAATTCCTCTCAACACATGGCTATGATACTCCCCCACTACTTCTATTCCTGATCAGAGATGCATATATTATTATTATTATTATTATTATTATTATTATTATTATTATTATTATTATTATTATGTGATGAAAACTCACAACTTATTTTGCTAGGTATGGTGATAAGTGTCAGCTGTCCACAGCCAGCAGAGTAAGGTGACACTTGTTTACCGGTCTTGCTTCAAGAACTCTGCTAAGAATTTTTGCATTTCCAAGCAATATTAATTTTCTGAGGTGTTCTACCTTCACACTTGCACCAATCTTTTTTAGTCATGTTGGTAGTCGACTGCTGATATTTACAAGTGCATCAAGTACCTATTGGTATCATGTCTATTCTCTTCATTCACCACAAACTTCGTATTTCCCATTTCAAATCGTCATAGTTGTTTATTTTCTCTTTTTCACGTTGATCCTGTTGTCACCGGAGCATGCTATGTCTATTATCATGCATGTTCTCTTTTATTCACCACAACAAACATCCGGTTTCCGATGTCTGGTCAGGTGATCGCGCTGTATCATTGTATTCCACAGGATTTTGCAATTCTCTTTCTCAGTGATTCCTTCTGAGATTTTCTCATACTACGTCTTTGTTCTTTGTAGGCCGCGATTTCTACAGAGCTCCCAATGGATCATCCTTACCACATTATGATGGCGTCTTTTATATTCGTGTTGTGTCAATTTCGGGCACTCACTAAGGATGTGCCATACCATTTTACCACTCTCACCAAACATTGGTCCTTAATGTTTGTACTTGAGCTACGTATAAGAGTACTTCTGTCTCTATCTTCAGGTCACTCTTCTTCATCCATAGCCAGCGGTCCTCTGTATCTGCCTTCACGTTCACATCTCTTGCAATCTGACCGTGCTTTTTACCCCTTCCATGCTTTTTCTTTTTTGTGTTCATTTCTTGCTCAAATTTTTCTTTCATTACACAATTCTCAGTTTTGGTGACGCTGGCCTTCGTATGTTTCAACAGTGACTCCACGGCATTTGTTATATACCACCCTAAGCTGTTTTCCTCTGCTTCGATACAGCCCTGGCAACTGATCAAACCTCTCCCACCCTTTCTTCTGGACAAATATAGCCCATCGGTGTTACTCTTAGGGCGGAAGGCTCCGTGTACCATCAACATGTTTCTGGACTTGGTATCCATTTTCATCACTTCTCTTCTTTTGCCATTTTAAAATTCCGGCTCCATACCGAAGTGATGCTATCGTCCACGTATTGACCACTTGGATTTTATTCCATCCAGTCAATTTTGAGCGCAAAACCAAACTTAGTCTTCGGAAATATCCCATTCTCAGTTGCACTTTCATTTCATTGTCCGTTATCTCGTTGGACTCTAGCAGACCAAGTTTCTATTCGGTAATTCTATCCCTGCTGGGGACTGTACCTTGCCTCTTTTTAGGTTTATTATTCCGCACTTCTTGAGCCCAAATTCTAATATCTGTACTAAAACATTGGACCATGTTCACCAAGGAATCCATTTATATCTCATCCTTGCCATACAGTTTCAAATCATCCATGAAGAAGAGGTGGTTGATTGTTTGGGATTTTCTCTGTAGTTGGTACTCCAGGTTAATTTTCCTGTGTACCAAAGTCTGGGGTATTATATAGAGAACAAAAAGCAACGGAGATCAGCTATCTCCCGGGAAAATCCCTCTTCTGATACCCATGGTGCCTAAGATTTTCCCCTAAGATGTCAGTTCAGTTTTCCACCACACAATACTTCTCTTCAAGAAGCACGTTAAACTCCTCGCATTTCCAAATAGATCTAGGCATTCGATGATCTACGAATGTGGAGTCATATCATAAGCTTTGCGATAATAATTCCAGGCCATTCTCAGGTGTGCTCTCCTTCGTTTACAATCTTCCATTACCATTTTGTCTATCAGAAATTAATCTTAGGTATATCTGCATCTCCTTTTTGCTCCGTCGGTAATATATCGATCTCATCAAGAAATTTGTGTAGTTCTTCTGCAATTCCTCCTGATATTAACTTCCATACTAATTGGATGTAAGAAATTGGTCTATAATT
>NC_042997.1:178630110-178637610 GCF_006345805.1 Octopus sinensis
TAATTTGCTATTTCATCAGCTGTCATTCGTCTATTCAACAGATACACGTTACAAAACTCAATCAATATTCATTTCAGTACAAGATAAATTTGGGCGTGGTTAAACATGGCATTATTGAATTTTCAGTCCTATTATGGACTCTATCTATACAGACCCGAAGGCCTTCATTAGATTTTCATAGGAGTGGCTGCGTAGTAAGAAGCTTGCTTCCCAACCAATGGTTCCAGGTTCAGTCCCACTGCGTGGTACCCGGGCAACTGTCTTCTAGTATAGCCTCGCGCCGACCGACGGCTTCTGAGTGAATTTGGTAGACGGAAACTGAAAGAAGCCCGTCATATATTTATATATATATTAATGCATGTGCCTTTGTGCCTGCGTTTGTTGCTCCACCGTCGCTTGACAGCCGATGTTGGTGTGTTTATGTCCCCGTAACTTAGCGGTTCGGCAAAAGAGACTGACAGAATAAGTACCAAACTTACAAAGCCTGAGTCTTGGGGGCGATTTCTTCAACTAAAAGGTGGTGCCCCAGCACGGCCGCAGTCAAATGGCTTAAACAAGTAAAAGAGTAAAAGCAGTAAAGAGTATATATATAGCCTTCCGAAATTGCAAAGATAATCAGGAACTCGACTGAACAAACAAAACTCCGAATGACCCGTCCTTGTTTCCTTTGTCCTTTTTTGTATCACCTGTCTGTATGTTTTGCATTCTTGTCCCATTTTTTACTTTATATATATATATATATATATAATATATATATATATATATATATATATATATATATATATATATATACATATACATATGCAAATGTGGGCACAGAATATCATAAAACATGTACAACAAAAACACGAAGTACGAGCATATAGAATATGAACTATTTTTTTCCAACAACGAAGGACACAAATGGAAAACAAGAGAAACAACATAAAGAACGATCCTTCATCAGTTGTTGGCTGTTTTTCTACTCTCGTATTTCGAGCATTTAACAACAATATACGCTTTCGATAAAATAGTTGCTCCGGCAAAACAAATTGAATAAAATCTGGGAGTTTTGCGCAGGGTCAAAACTGGTAACACAAACAGGACAGTGAAAACAAACAGGAAAGGCTGCTAAGCGTAAACGAGGGTGTGGTGGCGAACGCGTAAATCAAGCTGGGACAGGAGTCAGACAAGAACACGTCTTCGTTGTTCCAGCTACAACGGAGAGAAAGAAAGAGAAACAAGTTAGGAGAAGAAAGAAAGATGGCTGATGGTCACGTGAGCAAGAGAAGAGGAGTGATGGAGAGAGAATAACAGAGTAAGAGGATAGCATAGTGGGAGAAGAGGAGGTAAAATAATAAAGCAGAAAAAGAGAGAAAAACGAAAGAGTAAAAAGATCGTATAGAGTGCGCATCAGAATTATTAAGAGAGAATTTACTTGGAAGAGGATGCGTAGCGTTGAATCATGTAATAATATAAATAATATATACATATATATATATATATATATATATATATATATATATATATATATATATATATATATATATATATACGTGTTTATATAGAGAAAGAAAGAAAGAGAGAGAGAGATACTGGAGGGAAACAGCTTGGCGGCAAGAAATGCCATCGTTTTACTTTTGGTTCGAGATGTCATGTTTTGCTCCAAGAAAATATATGTAATCACGAAAAAAATGAAAAATAAACGAAAATTTAAAATAATTGTTAGACATTTCATCCCGTTAAGTTCCTGATGACTAATCGTTACTAGACGCTTGAGTTTTGTTACATAATCAGATAAATGCACACATAATTAACTGTACTTGCTAAAAAAGAATATGAAGTAAAAGCTGATTTTATTAACCATTCTGTTATTAGTTTTGGGTAAGTAATTATAGATTGTGTTCTGTGTTCGATTTACACGACTATACCACTCCATATACTTATTTGTCGATTCTTTCTAAAGTTAGAAACTTAGGAATCATCAATTATAATTACTATTTTCGGACGTCATATGGTTTTTTCCAGTGTTTTAAATTCAATGGTTTTCGGTCTGTTATGAAAATTGTATTATAAGTGATCAAGGAATAGTATGTAAAAGGATTACAGTTCATATATGCAGCTTTCATTTTGTATTTTAATTGACTCTGTTAAATGACTACAGCCTTGCCGAGGCATCGCCTTCAAATACTTAGTCGAAAGAAATCGATTCCAGTGCATTTTTAAAGACTGGTACTGATTCTATTGGGTCTCTTTTGCTACACTGGTTTCAATAAAGAAACCAACACTGTTTGTTAAGCTTTGATGGTGTGGCAAAACACAAATACGAAGACGTACACACGTATATGAATACATATATATAGGGTGGGCTTTTATACACTTTCCATCTACCATATTCATTCACAAAACATTGATTAGCCCGTGATTAGAACTCATTTGCTGTGTAGTGGAATTGCTCTCGAAAACATGTAGTTGTAAAACGATCTTCTTAATTACACAGCTGTGACTGTAAAGTTACGGTGAAAATATGCATACATGCGAATTTACATGTGTATACTTGTGTATGTGTGTGCACGCGTGTGTGAGTGTGTGTGTGTATGTGCGTGTGTGTATGTGCGTGTTGTGTATGTGCGTGTGTGCATGTGTGCAAAACAACGGAGACATTTTTCAAAGTAGTACTCAATACATAATAAGGCTGTGAAAAATTTATATTCTTTACTGAGATCACTTGAAAATACCCCGTTCCAGAATATTACCTGTTGGAAACAGGTGTAATATTATCTCTAGAAAAACGAACACACACACACATACGCATATACACGCATACGCATATTCACGCATACGCATACGGACACACGAATATAGATATGTTATAAAGGATATTTTGCAGCAACAACAACATCACCACCACCAATAATAATAATGATAATAATGATAATATTTGTCGGGTCAATATGATCCCCACTAAAAATGCGATGCACCCACAAATATTTAAGAAACAAGTTGAAGAAGAAAGAGTAAACAACTGGAAAATGAAACCACTGCATGGGAGATATCTCAGAGAAATCGAAGGAAAAGACAAGATCAACACTTGGAGATGGCTAAGGAAAAGGGATGTGAAAGGATGCACTGAGGCATTGATATGCAGCACCCAGAAACAAAACTCTGAGAACTAATTACACCAAGTTCCAAATAGATAAGAATAACATCGCCTTTTTGTATGATGTGCGGCTGCAGATATGAAACAATTTCGCATACTGTGAGTGAGTGCAACAAGTTGGCCCAAAATCATTACAAAAGGAGATACGATAACGTGGCTAAGTTTGTCCACTCGAGGCTGTGTGAAAAGTACGGCTGAATAGATCACGGAAATAGTATGAACATGAACCACAAGGAGTCACAAAGAACAAAGAACAGAAGATATTGTGGGATTTTACAATCCAATTTTACAATCCAATCAAAACCCTAATCGAGGCTCGGAGACCAGATATTGTGGTAGATAAAGGAATAAATGAAACGAAGAACATAGATATTGCATAAGTGACATAAGTGACAAAGAACTAGAAAAGATTGAAAAGTACAGATTACTAAAAGACGAAGTTGCAAAAATGTGGACTATGAGGAGAGTGTCTGTCATTCTTGTAGGTGTAGGGGCACTCGGAGCACTAACAACCAAACTCGAGAAATATGACAAAGAAATCGGAATTGACATGAGAGAAGAGCAAGCCCAAAATACTGCTCTGCTGGGGACAGCTAGAATTTTGAGATTGCTACTTGGATGCTGAATGTCTCCCACGATAATTAACAACCAAGTATCAAAGCATATAATATGTCGAAAGCGACCTTGTGAGACCTCTGGCGGCTGGCTGCTGTCCACTCTCACAGAATCTACCAGAAAAAGCAAGACCCAACGTTCTAAGAAGTAAAACAATTAGAATGATAATACTTTGTTCTAAAGTACAAGGCCATAAGACACTAGCTCCTAGTAAGTGTCTCCGCTGTGCTGCATCTGTAATAGAGTGGACGAAGCCATTGTCCATATCACGAACAAATGCCCTAGACTTGCCCAAAAACCGCTACAAGTTGTGGAGAAACGATAAGGTAGCGAAAGGGTTACATTGCAAACTGTGTGAAAAGTGGCGGCTAGAGAGAGGCAAGACGTGGTATGAGCACAAACTGCAGAGAGTGGCAGAGTCGGAGACTTGCAAAAATCCTCTGGGATTTCCCAGTCCAAACAGATCAAGTGCTAGTGCATAACAGACCGGACCTAGTGGTGGAGGATAAGATGCACTACATGTGCCATATAGTCGATGTTGCGTACCCTTTTGACCTGCGAATAGTGAAGAAGGAAGACGAAAAAATAGATAAATACAGCCCCCTTAAGTACGAAATAGTCGGGTAATGAAAAATGAAGAAGGTGAAGATAGTACTAATAATTGTTGGGTACTTGGGGAGAGTACCAGAGGAAATAAAGAGGAATATAAAAGAAATCGAAACAGTGTCCAGTAGAAATGTTGCAAAGCGTTTCTCTCCTTAGCACGGCCAGAATAATCAAAAGAGTATTAGATAGTTAAAAAAGAACAGATAGCATTGTACTGTAGGCTGCAAGCAGCAAGCCCGCTATGTATGTAAGACTCCAGGAGTTCCAACAAAACATGTGATAAAAAGAAACAATGATAATAATAATAATAATAATAATAATAATAATAATAATAATAATGATAATGATAATAATAATAATAGTAATAATAATAATAATAATAATACTAATAATAATAATAATAATAATAATAATAATAATAATAATAATAATAATAATAATAATAATGATAATAATAATAATAAATGCCCTGATGCAATACCAAGCAGTGGCTCTCGTGGTTTCTGATCTTAACTGACTGGAAGTGTTATCATGTACATTGGTTTGTTTTGGTATAAAAGATGAGCTACAGTAAACATTCTGCTCAATACCACATATTTGCTTGTCAGTTGTTTGACCTTAACCAGTTGAGCATGTCCCTTAGTGGCTGATGATATGTGCATCACTGATCACGAGCAGAAGTAGTGGGGGAGCATCATAGCCATGTGATGAGAGGGATTCTTAGAGGTCTGAATAATTCACCTCTGGAAACATGAGTGTTTCGTTCAACATCCTTAAACAACCTTATTCAGGGACCGTTTGAGCAGGATGGGTTACGCGACCAGAAGAAAATTCTAACTGGGCCCCACCTGCAAGGTCACGTGCAGTTTATCTTGATATGAGATCACACTGTCGCGCACATATGGTTGTGATGCATGTGCCTAGTGTACCCTTATCAGACAGGTAGTCATGATGGGTATACTGGCCTTCGTATATTTTACTCCAGTGTCACTTGGATTGCATGCACTGCTCTCTCACTCAATAATAATAATAATAATAATAATAATAATATAATAATAATAATAATAATAATAATAATAATGATGATGTGACAGGTTAGTTTGGGAAGTTAAACAATTGTGTTCGGTGAAAAAGGTAGCAGTAGTAGCAATAAGTGTCGGAGCCCTGGGGACAGTGAGCAAAAATCTCGAGAAGTACGTGGAACAAATATGGGCTGCAATAAGAGTGGAGCACTTGCATAAAACAACACTGCTTGGAACCGCACGAATACTCCGGAAGGTGCTCGAAAAATAAGAGGTGTTACCTTAGTTCACTGGTAGTGAACAGCTGACACTGCAGTACATCTCCAACGTTAGAAGCCGTGCAAAGGCAATAATAATAATAATAATAATAATAATAATAATAATAATAATAATAATAATAACAATAATGATCCTGATGATGACTTTGATACCTACCTAGCTACCTACCTACCTACCTACCTACCTACCTACCTACCTAAATAACTATGTAACTTTTTTATCAGGTGCTTTTTCTTTTATCTTGAAACAATTTTTTCATTTGTGTCTCACCTACATCTCTTTTGTTTCGGACATTATTCTCACTGTATTCTCACTTTGCCACTGTAAAAATTCTTTATCATTGAAGTCCACATCATGCAAATCAAGCAATTCTCTGACATGCTTGACGCCTGTTCTACACTTTCCAAGGTTTAAACAAATTTCAGTGATTTTTTTTCTACGATTCCTATAAACGCAAAACGGATGCTTTCTCCTTACTTTATAGTAAATTTTTATTAGGTAATTCTTTCAAAAAAACTTTTGCTTTCGTCAACATTTGTTTGTCAAGATAAGTACTATCATGGATACTTATTTACAATTCAGCAAGACATCTGGATTCTTCCTGATCATCATCGTCATCATTGTCGCCATCATCATCATCATCATTACCATCATCGTCTTCGTCGTCGTCGTCGTCGTCGTCATTGCCATTTTTGTCGTCATCCATAACTGGTGTTTTTTCTGACGTCTTTAAGCGGTCGGAATTTTTCTTGCCATGCGTTTCCTTTACATTGTGATACACGTGTAGTAGAACAAGATAAATCTAATTCTTATATGCAGTATTCGACTTTGGAGGCAGACTGTTCACTTAATGAAACTTGTAGTGGAGTGGTGCAATCACTCAATTTTTGTTACTTGCTTACGATAAGTGCACTGCAACATTGAACTGTCAATAACAGGACTAGAAATAAAGATCCTATTCAGCTATTTGACTAATATATCAACTCAGTCATCCTTGCTTTTATATATTTATATATTTCATTAAAATGAAAAAGAATCGTAAGATACTACTTGAACTGTTAATTTATGTAGCACACGGGCTACATCTTGTTCATTAGCTACAATGAAAACTTAGGATGAGAGTAACGTCCACCATAATAAGGAATAGCTCTTATTATGATTACAGTTATGAAAGTATGAAGGCAGCGAGCTAACAGAACCATTAGTTCGCCGGGCAAAATGTTTATCGTCTGTCTTTTTATGTTCTGAGCTCAAATTCCGCTTAGGTCGATAAAAGAAGTACCAGTTGAGCACTGCGGTCGATGTAATAAACTAGACCACTACACAACACCAAATATCATTATAGTTATATAGAGCTTAGACCAACACAATATTTGAAGTCTGAACTATGGTATTTGAAACTAGTACCTGATCCAAACTCTTAGCTTTGATCTAAAGCCTTGTCATCATGGACTTTGTAGTATGTTATGCGTCGTTATTTACTATTATCGTTGTAAACAGGATCTAATAGGCTGTGTGGGTGACCAACATCTAACACGGTGTTGATTTCTGGACGGATATCACCAACTTATCCTCGAGCTCAATATCCAAGTTGAACTCAGAGTGCATCACCAAAACTAGAAGATATCGCACAAATGACAAGCGTTCAATTCCAGAAGACTTAAGGCTAAAACAAAAGTGAGGACAGAAATCATTGGATGACTTCGCCCTCAATGCTGGTTTAATCGGTGAATTTTGCACTACCTGCACAAATTCAGTTTCACTATTAGTACACAACCGATCCAAGAACTGTCCAAAGAAAACTACGCTGATCCCAGTACAACGATTAATTATTTTCTC
>NC_042997.1:178642610-178650110 GCF_006345805.1 Octopus sinensis
AGCCCTAAGAAATTGCATGTACTCACTCATACATCACTGCATATCCAAGCACGCACGCACGCACGCACCTTACACATGGAAGAAAAAGGAGAGAAGTATGATATATATTATATTATATTACATTGACTTAAGCCGACAATTAAATGTATATATGCATGTAAATAAATAAATGAATATATATATATATATATATATAATATATAATATATTATATATATATATATATATATATAATATATAATATATATATATATATATATGTTTATATATATATATACACACATATGCCTTACATATTTTTTCTGATGATGAGAGACACGAACAGTTCCGTTACATATTGGCAAGTGTCGGCTTATATATACATACATACGTACATAAATACATTCACACATATATACATACATACATATATAATACGTACATACATACATGAATACATTCATACATATGTATATGTATATATAAATATATATATATATATATATATTTTTTTTTTTTCTCTCCTTCTTTCTGTGTTTTTCTCTCTCTGTGTATCTTTCTGTTGAAGAGCGTAGGCTCGAAACGTTAAAGACTTGTTTTATTTATATTTCCTGAGCGCCATACTAATACAATTGTTCGGTTGTTCCACCTGCCTTCGTCTTTTGTTATTTCATAAAAGCTTCCCGTTATATATATATATATATATATATATATATATATAAACGCACTTACGTACATATATAATTATATATTTATATATATTTACGATAGAATAAAATTAAAATCAGTTAAAGATGCATGTTTATAATGCCGTGCTTTCATTATTCTTTATTGGTTTTTATGTTCATACATTTCATTGGAGTATTGAAAGTTCACACTGGAATCGCTTTACATTGTCTGTCTAGGTACTGAGCACTCGGTGACATATGCATACGAAAAAAAAAATGTACACACCATCACGCATGGGTACATACAGGGGAACACAAATATATATATAAATATATACATACATATACACACACTCATATAAATATATATATGTACATACACACGCATGTATCTATCTATATATATGTAGATATATATACATATATATATATATGTATATATATATATGTATGCATATAGATAAATACTGTGTGTGTGTGTTTTGTGTGTTTGTGTGTGTGTGTGTGTGTGTGTGTGTGTGTTATTGCTTGTGTTATAGAAGGTAATAGTAATACTGATAGAACATGAGATATCAACATAATTAAGACTGACAGGTAGTTCTGCTATTTACTGTTCTAACTGCATAAATTCCCTATAAATTCTACAATGATTGAAGCAGTTTAGAACACTCTCATATATTTATATGTATGTATGTATGCATGCACACATGTATGTATGTATATATGTTTGCACGTATGTATGCATGTATGTATGTATATGTTTGTTTGTATGCATGCATGTATGTATGAACGTATGTATGAATGTATGTATGCATCTATATATATATATAAATATATATATAATGTATATATATACGTATGTGTGTGTATATATATATAGATAAACACTGACATATATGTATATATACATATATATATATATATACACACAAATATATATATATATATATACACACTCAGACATATATATGTATATATATGTATATATATATGTATTTATAATCACGTAAAAAAAAAAACAAATCAAAATATACAGGTATATATCGGCCTGTTTGCGTAAAATACAACATTATAAAAATTACATAAACTGATTGGTGTTACGACACAAAAATGAAAGGTAAAACAGATGCAGATGGGCATAAAAAAGCAAGAAAACAATTTGATATCGTATAAATGGCCAAAAACAAACAACAAAAAAGAAAACAGTTATGTAATAATAGTAGTAACTGTTTCCATAACAATAACTCCACGAACAATATAGTTATTCTATTATTGTCGGGAATAAGGATTACGGTGATGATAATGATGACGTTGATTATGATGATGATATTAATAATAATGATGATGATAATGATAATGATGGTGATGATGATGATGATGATGTCTGTAAACTGTAATACGATCATTTAACAATTACAAAATACAAAATATTACAAAATAATGAAAAGCAACCTTGTGGTGGTTTATTCAGTGAACATCACAGAGACACTGAACTGAATTGTTCTTAGATGTGTTTACAAAGTCTGCAGTGTTTACAATAGCGAGTTTGCGCATATATGTTTTAGATAAGAATTCACAGACACACCATGATCTGTCATACACACCCATACACGCACACAGAGACAAATAGGCGTTCGAACACACGCAAACATACACGCATACACACACACACATACACATCTTGAATAATAATGATTTTGATAAGTGCCATGCTCAGAAGTCTCGGCCACTCTTGCAAAATTTTTGCCGAGTAAAAATATATTTTATATTCTCGTATTAAATACTGTCCCTTCCGTTTTTCCCACGAAACTTAATAATTACAACAACAATATTAATATTCATAATAATAATAATGATATTAATAATAATAATAATAATAATAATAATAATAATAATAATAATAATAATAATAATAATAATAATAATAAATAATATATAATAATAATAATAATAATAATAATAATAATAATAATAATTATAATAATAATAACGAGGATGATAATAATTTGAATATGCATATGTATAAGTATGCATGTATATATATGTATGCGCGCACGTGTATGTATATAATATATGTATATATATATGTATGTATGCAGGTATGTATATACGTATAGATGCGAGTGTGAGGGTGTGTGTTTATATATATATATGTAGAAATTTTTGCCTTGGTATTTGTATGAATCATATACGAGTTAAACGGGACGGTGGATTGTTATATAATTAGAGTTGGACAAAATGCCTTGCAGATTGAATTTCGGACTTACACGAATTGGTCTCGAATACCGTTCAAGCCGGTGCTGTCTTTCATCTTTCTGAGTTCGATAAAATAAAGCGTAAGTCGAGTACTGAGATCGATATACTCGACCTAACCCATCCCCTCTATGATGATAAAAATCGATAAAACTACTCAAAGAAATATATAAATGCTGACCCCAGTTAAGCTCCAAAAGTGGGTGAGATAAATAAAAAGTAATAATAAGCAAGAATATACCCGTTATTTGTCATACATAAATTTCTATTTCATATAACAATTAGTGAACATTAGCGTCGTTACATACATACATTTAGACAGAAACACGCGGCACAGGCATAAGCAGGGGCGCAGGTGTGGATGCTGGGACAAAATGTCCGTTTTGCAATCGTGTATTCCACTCGGCAGCTCCTCTTTCTTTTAGTATAGCCCTGACTGACCAATATATTGTGAGTGAATTTGGTAGATGGTTAACTGTCTTTACATCCCCGTAGTTTTACGCAATTTAGTCATAAGACTGATCAGATAAGTATCAGGCTTAGAAAGTAAGAAGTGAATCGATTTGATCCACTGAAACCTTTAAGACCGTGGCCCAACATGTCGGATCGGATCCCCAGTAACTGACACAAGTAAATCTATCTATCTATATATATATATATATATAGGGAGAGTTTACGAAAAAAACAGAAGACGAAGACAGGTAGTGTACAAAACAAACAGATGTATTAGTATAACGCTCAGGAATAGAAAAAGTCTTTTACGTTTCGGGCCTACACTCTTCTACAGAAAGGGACACAGAAAAAAAACAAAGAGAGAAACAAGGAGAGAAAAAATGTGTGTTGTGGTTAACGATCTATCATGGCGATATATATATGTATTTATGTGTGTGTGTGTAAATACAAATATATATGTTTATGTATGTATATGTATGTATATATATATATATATATATGTATATACGTGTATATATATATGTAAATATGTATATATATATATATATATATATACATACACACATACATACATGCATACACACATACACACACACATATATATATATATAGACATATATATACATATATATATATATATATATATATATATATATATATATATATATATATTCATATATATATTATAAATAAGGAGAATAGAGATTTGCATATCGATAATTTATTTTACATCATGTAAATAACTGTAAAAAAAACTATCAAAGTGCAAATTTCCATTCTCCTTTGAATTAATGCTATTTTAGACTCTACTGGAACTTTGCAGTCCTGAGTAGGACACATCGAATTACAGAACGCGAAAAATTTACCAATGCCTAAAAACTTATTGTAGGCACGGGCAACGAACACGGACCGCTGTGTTAGTCGGCATCTGGAAGAGAACTGAGAGCAAACACGGTACCCGCCTGGATAATATATCCTTGCAGACACACACACACCACACACACACACACACACACACACACACACACAGACACACACACACACACACACACACACACATACATACAAACACACACACATATATGTAAAACAAAACAAAAAAGAGATAATAGACAGCTTCTGACAATGCGCAGAAAGTTTAAACAAATACATTAATAATTCAGGCTCATAGTCCGTTAATCCATTCAAAGTCACCAGGATATTACATAACTGGACTTTTCTTAGACTGTTATTTGAACCCGAAATATAAAGTTTGTTACAAAAAACTTTCCGCATTGTCAGAAGTTGTTTATTTTTCCCTCTTTACATCCTTCGATATTACAATGCTTTAAGCGATCTACAACGCTTGTACATATATAACTGTTTGACTGAGCTTCACGTGACTTACAGTTTCGCTGGAGTTTATGATGTGTTCATTACATCTGAAATCATCTGATTTCTGATCAGAGAGAGGCATCCTACTCACCCAGGAAGCTGTAAGTCAAGTGGAGCTGAGCCAAACTGTTATTAAGAAGTATATGTCATTCTTACCAAACCAGTTGAATGACACTTTCTTTATATATATATATATATATATATATATATATATATATAGAAAGAGAGAGGGGAGAGAGAGAGTGTGTGTGTGTGATGTATCTTTGTCTGTGTACTGGCCGTTTGTTGTCAGGTTTAAACAAATATCAATTATAGCATTATATACATATTTTTCATTCAGTATATTATTTGAAACACATTAAGTTTCTTGATATGAGTAAGTTATTTGACTTCGTTTAGCTAGTTAAGCGCTAGCTATTTTCTTTTTTGCGCAGATTTGTTCACCAAAGGGCCAAGTTCTTGTCAGTGCCCATTTTGTGAAGAAATCGGAAGAAAACGAGGAAAATGGTTACTTCTTGAACTAGTAGAATTAGGACGCTAGTGTTGGCATATTCGTAAATAAGTCTCTAACCGAAATAAGTGGATCTGTTGTTTAGGAAAATACTATTTATTTGTTCAAGTGTACTGGATAAATTGCGAAAATAACTCTAACTGTTCAAATACTAAGAAATAAGCATACTCAATTTCATTTTTACTAGATACTTTAGGAATATGAATGAGTTATTTCCCTTGCCTATATATAAGGATCCCTTCCGGGGATGAATGTGTTATTTCCCTTGGCTTTTAAAATAAAATATATTAGATATATATATATATAAGGATCTCTTCCAGGGACCCTATTATCGATTTTCTCAACAATCTGAGTATGCCATGAGGTTTAAAGACATGGGTTCTACTCACGTGTCAAGGTTCATCAAAATCGATTAAACGATGTTGGAGTAGTTAGCTATCAATTCCACAAACACACCCACGAACAGAATTTCCCACATATGTAGCAGATAATGTGTTTTTATCCATTGTTAGTAGTTTTAAAATAACTGGCTTTTAGTAAGTTGCACAACTGCATCACGTCAATGACACTTCAGTTAACGGAAGTATATATAGCGTGTATGACGATAGATGTTTGCGCTTAATGACGACCATTTTGAAGCTTATGTTAATAATAGCTTCACAAGGTAAGTGTAACTAAAAAGACCAACTCTGACAAGTTACATTGCGTCCTCTCACATTGATATATGCAACATCTTTGATCTACCTACCTACCTACCTACCTACCTACCTACCTACCTACCTACCTACCTAATTACCTACCTACCTACCTACCTATCTATCTATCTATCTATCTATCTATCTATCTATCTATCTATCTATCTATCTATCTATCTATCTATCAATCTATCTATCTATCAATATGCATGTAAGTATATACATATATATACGTGCATACATTCATATATATATATAATATATATATATATACATATATATATATATATATGTATATATATATATATATATATATATATATATATGTATATATATGTATATATATATGTATGTATGTATATATATATATATATATATATATATATATATACATATGCATTTCTACGCACACCTATATCTATTCATCCATCCATTCATCATACATGCATTCATTTACACACACATACACACACACACACATATATATATATATATATAACACATAGCACATGCACCACACATATACATAAATCGGTACGCACTTTGATAGGGGTGTACACATGCATATATAAATAGTTTGACATACATTTCTACACACATTTGTTTGTGCATGAATTTCAATGATGAGACTTTGTTTCTCCCAAAGGAACTGAACGTACATTATTAGAACAGAAGACACGTTACCTATGAACTTGGCTTTTAGCGAAGGATCACTTAAATGAAACATTATCACGAAAACAGTTACGTTGAAATTGAATTCAAGTGACCACATATTTTATATTTACCGAACAAAAGTATTAATACTTATTGATTAACACGACAATGTTAAATTAACACGACATGTTAAATCTGCTGTTATAGATAGTGTGGCTGTTCAACCCAAGGATGAGAGACCACGTGAATGCTGGAAGGAAAAATCCCAAGCAATGAGATGAAATTTATTTCGCTTCAGTATATAACAGATACTAAAAAAGAGATACGCGAGTGTACGAAAGATACTCTATATGGTTCCTAGACGTGCAAGAAATAGGAACCAAATTACATCGGGTCATAAATATGTAGGGACACGTTGGATGATATGATTCAGGTACACTTTGAAAATAAAAAAAAATCGTCACGGTTGAACTGACTTTACCGTGGGTCTGTTCCATCAACAAGTACGAGTATACATTCTTATATTATTATTATTATTATTATTATTATTATTATTATTATTATTATTATTATTATTATTATTATTAAATCTTTGGGCCTTGTGCCTAGGGTAGAAGAGATTATTATTAAATCTTAAATGTTTGAAAAAAATTAATATTTAGCTACAAGAAAGCTACTCATTCCTTTAGCGAAAAAATGGATCTGCAAGACTTTATCATAGTTCAACAGTTTATTGTCAACTGAATTAAATCAGCAACAATTGTTCTTAGAGAACAGTTTTTTTAAACATGACTAAACGACATAACGGACTTCAGTTTTTAACTAGAACTACTTTCCTCGAAACTGACATCGGCAAGATTTGAACCTAGATACTATAGGGGGAGTGTAACAAAATACAGCAAACCATTTAGTA
>NC_042997.1:178660110-178665110 GCF_006345805.1 Octopus sinensis
GGTTTCGATTCCCAGACGAGTCCCTGGCAGCGTGGTTTTGGTGACCCCTGTTCTACTCTTTCGCCCCAACTTCCTCTCACTCTTTCTCCTTGTTTCTTGAGTAACGCTGCGATGGACTGGCGTCCCATCCAGCTGGGGGAACATATACGCCAGAGAAACCGGGAAAACGGGCCCATGGCTAAGCTTGAAAGAGGCGCATAATAAATAAAAAAAATATAAACCAATACCGAGGAAGGAGATTCAGCTTGTAAGCAGTATCATGCAAAGCTTCTAAAACCAAATAGGAATGTTAAAATAAGGAATAACAGGCTGCAAAATATTGACTGGGATATATCATATTTGGACAACGCTTCAGGTGGATGTAGCTAGCAAGCTTTTCATTATAGATGATTACTGATATGAAACTGCATTGTGGAAGTGATCAAGTGACCAGGTGGAAAAAGTGTGTTGAAGTTTTTTTTAACACTTTATGTAAAAAATAAATGAAAAGTAAATATATATTTTGTTTGTTTGTGTGTGTGTATGTGTATGCGTGCATGAATGTGGTGAGGTGTATTTACCTGCTTATGGGTACAATAATACTTGTAGACATATATGCATATATACTCATGTATGCATATCTGTCTTTCTGACAGTTCTTTGTATGTATATTATTTTTGTTGATTATTTTAATATTGCCTATTATATATAATATACACGCACACATTTATACAATATATATATATGTATATAAATTCATGTATACTTATATACACGCACATATCCATATATATATACACGCATATATACATATATATGTATTCCTCTTTTCTCTTTATATGTATATATATATGCATATATATGTATATATATACATGCCCATATATATATGTGTATATATACATATACATAGATAAATATATATATATATATACATACAACACATACACATACACATACATACTACTATATATATATATATATATATATATATATATATATATATATACATGCTGGAGCATAAAGCATACATTTAAACAACATATATAAACCTGAAAACACGCACACACATACATTTCTGAAATTAGGTTGAAAATTGAAATGATACTGCAATTACAGATCCTATAATAGGCAATATTAAAATAATCAACAAAAATAATAAAAGATATTGAGAAAATAAAATGAAAAAATCCCTTTGGAATTTCATTAAAATTTTTGGCTGATGAGGTGTTTGGAATAAAAATTAGAGTCATAATTTCATTGGATTTTGAAATTCTACAAATTACATAAAGTAACAAAAATAAAAAAGAAAAAGAAAAGAAAAAGGGTGAGAAGTTGTAAAAGTCAAAGAATTGAAGAATTGGTTGTGCAAAAATTACAGAATTGCCTCCACGCAATTTTCCAATTTCGCGATTCTTTGATCTTCAACTCCCTCTTTTTTGCAGCGATGTTGGTTGGTGGAAATATAGTTATATAAATTTATTTATACCTTCAAAGACAGTAATATATCTACCCACACACATATATAGGTACACATATAGTATATTGACACAAATCAATGTACAGCTATGTAGATATGTACGTACATGTATAGATATAAGCATATGTATCCTATCTCTATCTATCTATCAATATATATGTATATTATATCATATATATATATATATATATATATATATATATATATATATATTATATATATATAATATATATATATATAGTATGAATATATAGCATATATAATTTTGTATACATACATAAACACACTATGCATATCTAAATATACGTACAGGGAAAAGTATTTACATTAAAGTAGATGCCTTTTTTACTCACTCACTCACTCACTAACTCACTAACTCACTCACTCACTCACTCAATCACTTACTCATTCACTCACTCTCAACATGTTTGTGTACACGTGTGTATGTGTGCATGAGTATACAAACATACATAGATACATAGATACATACATACATATACATACATACATACATACATACATACATACATACATACATACATACATACATACATACATACATACATATACATACATACATACATACATACATACATACATACATACATACATACATACATACATACATACATCATACATATATATATATATATCCCTGTGTATGTATGTGCATATATATAGATAAGACGCAGCAGTAGTAATTGTTTAACATGTGAAATAAATGTATTATTTTTATCAGCTTGGAAAATAATATCGCTTGATAAAATATTTCCATCAGACACTGACACGCCACACATATACACACACAGGTATGTACATACATATATATATATATATATATATATATATATATATATATATATATATATATATATATATATATATATATATATATATGTATATATATATATGTATATATGTATATTTTTGTATATATGTATATATATATATATATATACATATATATATATCCATTTATATACATATACGTATACGTACACATGTATATATATACATATATTTATATACATACATATATACATATATACATGCACTCATACATACATATATATACACATATAGGTATATATATAAACATACAAACATACATGCATTCATACACAGATATTTATATGCATACATATGAGCACATATATGGTAGGATTTTCATAATAGATTAAATTATTATTTCAATTAAAAAAAAAATGATTAAGAAAACAAACCAAACCAAACCAAACAAACACAGACAAACAAACAAAAGCCTCCAAAGAACAAATATAATCAAAACTTTTTGACTCCGCCACCGTTAATTATAATGTATTTTGATTAAAAAAAAACTTTTTTGTAGTGCAGAATGATTATTTTCAGTGAATAATGAATCAATCAACTTTGCTATTGTTTTATATTATAAATTCCCAATATTCATATTAACGAAGTTAAATTTAATAAAATATCCTTCAAATCATATAAATAGTAACCATTGTATTTCAATTGGGAGTGTTAATTTGTTGATTGAAGTGTAGCGTATATGGAAAATTCACCTCTGACTCCCTCTTTAGCGTTGTATGTGTGTGTGTTTGCGCGTGTGTGTGTGGTGGTGTGCGTGCGTGCGTGTGTGTATTTATCTGTGTTGCGTTTGTGTTTGCATGTATTCTCTTTCTCTCTCCCTGCATATATATATATTATATAATATATATAGTATATATATATATTATATATATATACACACACATATACATTAGTATGGATAAACACGCACTCGTATATATGTCTATGTGTGTGTGCATGCGCATGAACACACCTTCATACACACATTCACATATATGTTAAACTATTAATGACTTGAGCATACAGCTGGCCCCTATTTCTATGTTATATATCATCTCTCTCTCTCGCTCTCTATCTATCTATCTATCTATCTATCTATCTATCTATCTATCTATCTATCTATCTATCTTCTATCTATCTATCTATCTGTGTCTGTCTGTCTGTCTATCTGTCTGTCGTAGGTATGTATGTATGCGTATATGTATGTATTTTACATTGAAAATGAACTGGACCTTTTTTTGAACAACTGTCTTCCTGATTATCTGAGTTTTAAGGAGAGTAGTATTTACTTATATATTTTATTTATCTATTTATTCATATGTGTTATAGTTGTATATTTTTATACATTTAAAGATACACGAATCAATTCGAGTCTCTCATTGCCAATCTTCGGGCGATTATCATAAATTTAATAATAATAATAATAACAGCAACAGCAACAACAACAACAGCAGCAGCAACAACAACAATAACAACAGCAGCAGTAACAACAACAACAACAACAACAACATCAACAACAACAACAACAACAATAATAATAATAATAACAATGATAGTCAAGTAGGGAGGCAAAAACATATATAGATTCAACCATCTTAAGTACGGAATAGCCCGGCTATGGCAAATGAAGAAGATGAAGCTACAACCAATTATTGTTGGGTCCTTGGAAGCGGTATCGGAAAGCATTAAGGGGGATATAAGGGAAATTGGAATAGAGTGCGCAGTAGAACTTTTACAAAACGTTTGCCCCCTTCGCACGGCCAGAATAACTAGGAAAGTATTAGATAGCTAAAAATAACGAACAGCATGGTATCGTAGGCTGCAGGTAGTAAGACTGCTACACATGCAAGAGTCTAAGAGCTCCAAGAAAACCTATGATAAAGAAATAATAATAATAATAATAATAATAATAATAATAATGATAATAATAATAATAATAATAATAATAATAATAATAATAATAAAATAGGTGTGTCTGTGCGATAAGAATTTGCTTCTCAACCACATCGCTTCGGGTTCATTCCCATTGTGTGACACCTTGGTGCAAGTGTGTCCCACAATAGCCCCGGGTCGACCTATGCCTTGTAGGTGGGTTTAATAGACGGAAACTGAAAGAAGCTCGTATATATGATATATATATATATATATACTATATGTACTATATGTGTGTGTGTGTGTGTGTGTGTATGTGTGTGTGTTTGTGTCGGTGTTTGTGTGTGTGTTGAGGTGAGCGTGTGCATCTGTGTCTGTGTTTTCCCCCTAACACCTTTTGGCAACCGGCGTTGGTATATATATTTCTCCTTAACTTAGTGGTTCCGCAAAAATCCACAAGCGTAAATGACTGAAAGAAGTGAAAGATATATATGTATATATTTATGTCCATATGTCAGTCTATCTGTCTATCTATACATAAGAATATAGAATATCGGCTAATATAAAAGTTCCCAGAGCGAGTTCTGGAAACCAATTTACAATTTCCATTCTGCGAATGCATATTAGAGTACTTTCATAAGCGGAATTATCATCAGTAAATTCCCATTCGCACAATTTTCGAAAATTCTACAGCTTTTACTACTTTTAATGAAATCGATTTTTATTAATCTGGCGGACAGCATTGAAGAATTAAAAACAAAATCAAAAAAAAAACCATGTTTTTTTAGGAATTTAGAAAAATCATTTAGTGAATATATTTCAATTTAACTGGTGTTTAGAG
>NC_042997.1:178670110-178677610 GCF_006345805.1 Octopus sinensis
GTCCGTTCGTGCCAGTTAGAACTTCCCGGTACAAAGACAGTAACAAGCATAATAATTTCTTAGAGTTAGAGTTACACGAGGTCTCTTGTCTGGAGGAGAATTATATCAATCCTGTAATTGCTAGGCATTTTATTTTATCGAGGCTTAAAGTATGTGGAGCCAAACTTGGACTCGGCGGGGTTTGAATTCAAATCAAAACTAGCAGTGACTAAACACTATTAGGTTTTTTTTTAATGAGCTAACACTTCTGGCACTGCCTTAAATGATAACAATGATGATGATGATGATGATGATGATGATGAAAGCAACAACAAGAACAGAGGCAACAATAATAATGATTTCAAATTTTTGGCACAATGCCAGCAATTTCGGGCGAGTGAATAAATCGATTACATCGACTCTAGTGTTTAACTAGTACTTATTTTATCGACCCAGAAAGGATGAAAGGCAAAGTCAACCTCGGCGGAATTTGACCACACAACCTAAAGAAGGATGAAATGCCGCTACGCTTTTTACCCAGTGTGCTAACGACTCTGCCATCTCGCCGCCTTATAAATAATAATAATAATAATAATAATAATAATAATAATAATAATAATAATAATAATAATAATAATAATAATAATAATAAAATGGTCTAGGGAAAAATGGTCTAGGGAAGATAATAAAGAAGTTCTTGAGGCCTTCTACCATGCCATATATTTCCCCACAGATAAGTCTAGCACTGTACAAGCATACTTAAACTGGAGACAGAAACATCCTGAAGTAAGACCCTACATAGACAGTAACAAGCTTGCCAATGTTAGAAGAAACATTATAAAAAAGAAATTACTGACTGAAGTAGAGATTGATCAGGTTAGACAAGCAATATCGGATAAAATGAACGAAGCTGCAGCTAGAGAAGATAATACAGAGGAAATGATTATAGACCAGCTCAGGGCGGATAAAAACGAAGAGAGGATTGAAAGAGTTAGTATAAGTGATAGGCAAAGTGAAATACGCCCTGAACCAATCATAAACACTAAGACAGATGAGCATCAAATAGATAAAGAAAGTCACACAAATATTGACCCAACAGAACTACATGAGCTAAAAATCAAATCATGATTGAATGGCTGAAAATTAAAGAAACCAGCATGGATGAGCGTGATACACTTCCTAAAATCCGCAACTCTAACCAAAACATGAAAATAATTGGTAAAATCCGGCTTGCACTTAAGGATATAATTTCAGTTAATGATGTTGATATCACAAACCTCAACCACCTATACTATGCATCCGCGAAAATCTCAACGATCCTATGTGGTGTAAAGATTAGAAAACGGCAACAGTCCCACAAAAAGCCTTCTTGGCAAGAGCGTCTGCAACAACAAATTAAAGTATTTAGATCTGACATTGAATATTTGAAAAACCTTAAGGCTCACAAGACTACCAAACCTACAAAAACCCAAACATTACTGAAAAATACAATATGAAAACTATACTTGATATTGATGCCACCATAGAAACCATCAAACAAAAGGTATCTGCCAAAGCTGCCCGCATAGCGAGGTATGAAAAGCGTGTTAGATTTTTCAAGGACAACAACATGTTCAAAAATAACACCAAGAATTTTTACAGGAAGATAGGAAAAACAGCGTTTACTGCAGGGTCTGTACCATCAAAAGAAGAAGTGCAGAGATTTTGGAATAAAATCTGGGCAGAAGAAAAAACACACAACGAAAAGGCCCCCTGGATTGACAGAATATCTACAGAACTGGACCCCTTAGAAGAGCAAAAGTGGAGGGTGTCAAGGTAGAAGATATAAGATCTGCTCTCAGGAGGTCAAGCAAATGGAAGTCTCCAGGAAGGATAAAATTCCTAACTTCTGGCTGAATGCCTTCCCAGAGAGCCATGAACTGCTAACAGAACTGTACAATGATGTTTTGCAACACCCTAGTAGGATGCCTCTTTGGCTAGTTAATGGGTTAACATTCCTGCTTCCAAAAAGTGAAGAAACAAATGAACCAAAAAACTATAGACCCATAACCTGCTTAACAACTATGTACAAAACACTAACATCTGTCCTGACGGAATATACCTATAGTTTTTTAACAGACAGCAGCATATTCCCTAATGAACAGAAAGGATGTAAACGTGGATCCTACGGCTGTAAAGACCAACTACTCATCAATAAGATGATCTTAGAAGATTGTCACAAACGACACAAAAACTTATCAATAGCCTGGATAGACTATAAAAAGGCTTTTGATAGCCTACCACATAGCTGGATTAGGAAATGCCTTGAAATGTATAAGATAGCACCAACTTCTTGACTGTAAGTATGAGATCATGGAGAACTACACTAACTCTGAACAGTGACAGTGAATCCCTAAATGCTGGTGATGTAAAAATTTCGTGTGGCATTTTCCAGGGTGACTCACTGTCACCACTCCTCTTTTGTCTATCCTTAATACCTCTCTCAAAGCTGCTCAATGACGCGCAGTACGGGTATAAAATGTTTGATAAAAATATAAATCATCTCGTTTACATGGATGATTTAAAGCTTTTTGCAAAAAATGATCAACAACTCATGGGCTTACTAGCGATAGTCAAACAATTCAGTGACGACATCAGAATGCAATTCGGCCTCGATAAATGTGCAAAGGCTACCTTTATCAAAGGAAAAATGACAGAAACATCTAACGTTAACCTTGACCAACAGAATGTCATAAAAGAACTAGACCCAGCGGAGAGCTACAAGTACCTAGGGGTAATTGAAGGGAACGGAATAAGGCATTCAGAGATGAAGGAAAGGATCAGGAGAGAATGCTATCGAAGAGTGAGAGCAATACTCAAGACAGAGCTGAATGCAAGAAACAGGATCGAAGCAATCAATGCATTAGCTATACCAGTCGTGACTTACAGTTTCAATATTGTTAACTGGTCAATTACTGAAATATGTCAGCTCGACAGAAAAATAAGGAAACTGTTGACAATGCATAGAATGCACCACCCTAAGGCAGATACAGAACGACTCTATCTGCCAAGAAAAGAGGGAGGCCGTGGTCTTTTGCAACTGGCAATAACAATGAAGATTGCTACAATTGGCCTAGACACCTACCTGAAAAACTCTGAGGACTGGATGTTAAAACTTGTCTCAAAACATGAAAACAAGAAAGCATCATACTCAGTCACAAAACAGGCAAAGGAATATCTAAGTGAATTCCGAATACAACCAATTTCGGAATTAGAGATAGACATACAAGAAACAAGCACAGAAAAAGCTAGGCGCATGAAAACCCGTGCCAAAACTGCGGCCTTAGATATTCTGAATAATAAATGGCAAGAAAAACCTCTCTATGGCAAATACCCAAAGAGAGCGAATAATGCAGATATCGACAAAGCCCTGACCCATCAATGGCTAATGGCCTCTGGCTTAAAATCTGAAACAGAGGGGTTTATCATAGCAGCTCAAGATCAATGCCTACCAACAAGAAACTACCAGGCCAACATATTAAAGATCAGAAGCAGTCCAACGTGTCGTGTATGCAAGCAACAAAATGAAACCATTGACCATGTGGTCTCCAAGTGCAGTCTTCTAGCGCCTACAGAGTATCTCAACAGGCACGATAGAGCTGCACAATATATTCACTGGGTAATCTGTAAAAACCTGGATTTGCCCCATGAAAAAACTGGTGGGAACACAAACCACCCCCAGTGTTTGAAAATGACCACATCTCACTCCTCTGGAACTTCACCATTCAAACTGACAGGAAGATAGATGCAAATAGGCCAGACATCATATTGAAAGACTTCAAACAAAGAACATGCCTCCTCATTGATATGACTGTCCCAATCGATATAAACGTATCTGTCAGGACCTACCAAAAACTGAGCAAATATAAAGATCTTGAAATAGAAATCAGCAAAATGTGGAAGCTGAAGACTAAAACAATACCTGTTGTCATAGGTGCCCTGGGAATGATAGCAAAAGGGGCTGATAGCTACCTAACTCAGATACCAGGAAACACAAAAATGGCAGAAGTTCAAAAGATAGTGCTCATGGGAACTGCTCATATCCTACGCAAAATACTCTCTATGTAACCTCAAGGTTTAAAACAACCATAATTTTCGGTTTAAAAAAAAAAAAAAAAAAAACTTTTTTTTTTTTAGACATTCATTAGTACACATCCCCACCCCCCAAATATATGGCACACTAGGCATAACAACAACATGAACTTCCAACCCTGTTGTCTCTTGAGGTCTCTGGGTGAGACTTGGAGCCAACTTGTACAAATATAAAGCAAAAGTCAAACATAGAATAATAATAATAATAATAATAATAATAATAATAACTGTTTCAATTTTTGTCACAAGGGCAGCAATTGTTTGGAGAGGGGGTGAGTAGATTACATTGACCCCAGTGTTTAACTGGTACTTATTTTATCGACCCCCGAAAGGATGAAAGGTAAATTCGACCTCGGTGGAATTTGAACTCAGAACAACCACCGGGTGAAATACCGCTAAGCATTTCGTCCAGCGTGCTAACAATTCTTATTTCTTTATTGCCCACAAAGAGCTAAATATAGAGGGGACAAACAAGGACAGACAAAGGGATTAAGTCGATTATATCGACTCCAGTGCGTAACTGGTACTTATTTAATCGACCCCGAAAGGATGAAAGGCAAAGTTGGCCTCGGCGGAATTTGAACTCAGAACGTAGAGGCAGACGAAATACCACTAAGCACTTTGCCCGGCGTGCTAACGATTCTGCCAGCTCGCCGCCTTTAATAAAATCGGTAATAAGGATTTCTTTACTTGCCACTGGCGTGGTTATGAAGGCAATTTACAAAAAAAACAAAAGCGACGCTGTATGCAGAGTTGATTATGAAAAAATGAAACAGTTATGGAAAAAATATACAAAAAGTATAAAATGAGGCATTCCATTAGCAGGAAAACCACCAAGGGCTAATCAAGGAACCCCAAAGATATAGAATTACCCTGAATATAATTTCTGACATTGGCACAATGCCGCAAATTTTGTTGGAGAATGTAGTCGACTAGATTAGATTAGATTGGCACAAAGATATTATGTAATCACGAACCAACATGTAAAATTCGCACTACAAGGCACTGTACAATATTATGAGAGAGCTTCTGCGTAGTTCTTACAGCTCGACCTGTAAGAAATAGCAATCAAGTCTTCCTCAAATCAGACCCTGTCGTTTTAAACACAATGTTACATTGGATAATGCTATTCTAGATTGACTGCATCTGAAAAAATGGGATGGTTAAGGCTGGAATGCCCTTTTGAACGTAGTTTTGTTTTGATCAAAGCTAACAGGGTACTAAACAACAACAAAATCAACGTAGAGTACTAGAAATACTATAAAATAATAACTTGAGATAAGCAGACTACACAGAAGTGCGCACTTCTATGCAATGGAAGCACGCAGTAAAAATATTAGTGATAAAATGCACAAGTACATTCCAGAACCATTAATCGAACTTGACTAGTTCACCATCCACCGGGATAGTCCCTTCATCATTATGAATAGAAATTGTACTGATAATAAAGCAACCAGTTTCCTTTAAGACAAGGCAAATAAAAATTAACAACTGATGGATGCCTGTGTATCTTTTTATAGTTTCACAAAATGCACAAAACGGTCCTAAAAAATATTCAACTAGAACGAAATACCAAACGAAGTTATGTAAAAATGTGGAAAAGGGAAACTGAAAATACTGCTAACAACTGAAATCCTTTGTAATTCGAATTAAGTCTGAAGACTTTTGAGGTACTATAGTTTATACAAAATATATATAGATTCCTTTATTAGGCAGGTAATTGCTGATATCACCAATTCGAAGCTCACTATAAAGCTGTTAAGTAGATCATCACCAGAAATAATTAAACACTAAATGATTCTATAAATAACTACTGCAACTTTAATATACTACAAATGATTCCATGTTTGATAATCTTCAATAGCTAAACGAACAAAATGTTGAACGGGAGTATAAACCAATATGTACGGTATCGAAGGTAATACTGACATTTCTGACATTTGATAGAGTAATTAACTGTCGAGCCCATAGAATCAACACATTTCTGGAGCCCATATTATTGCTTCGAATCTGTGTAGGATATTTAAACTGAGAATATAGCGAGACAAAAGTTAAAAGCTGTTTGTCATATTGTCTAATGCTTTACAGTGTCCGCCACTCAAGTAACTCTTGGACTCCTTTGTAACCGAGAAAAATAACGTTTTACAACTTAGCTGTTCGATAAGTAGAGAATGATTAATTAAATACCAGACTGAAATAAGTTATGGGGCGAAGATAGTGGTAATGTAGCATGCCAGCAGTCCAAAAACTAAAATAGGTAAAAGTGTATGAGAATGATCTAGAAGCAGACATTAACGAAAATAAAGGAAAAAAATCCCCCTTGATCTTTGAATATCAACTTGAGAACTTCATGTTGTAAATATAAAGTAGACTTTATCCATTCGCAAGCAAGACCTATGTTAGAACTTGAACTCTTCAACTTTATGTATCATTCATTGAGCCAACGTTTTGTTAGAAATAGCAACCAAATCTTTCTCAAATCACACTCTATTGTTTTAAGAGAGATAAAACCCGAAAAATGTGGTTGTTGATGCAATTAGACTTTGTTACAGATATATTATCGACTAAGTGGTCATGGTTAGAATACCTTCATTCATCATGACTGAGCTTATATAAGACTAAGAAATAACAATAACAAAAGACACAGTCATGAATTAACAAAAGCGACAAAAACAATAACAACAACGACACCATTACTACTAATCTCCAGCAATAAAAGCAACAACTATAACAGCGAAACCCATTCCAAATGATACAGTACTCTGATAGCTTTCAGTTGTTAGTCACACCGTTCCATAATATCTCATGTGAGTTTCATAGACCGTGCCATTTGAAAGACTAAAATATAAGTGCCAACGAAGAAGCCACTACGCGGTATTTTGAAGGGTAGAGATAGCACCCAAGTTCTACCAAATCTCACATAGCATTCTTAAAAGAGGAAGGGTACATTGCGTAATGTAGTTTTACTTACAAACAAAAGAAAAAAATTCTGGAATAGCGTAGGAATAGCGTCTGCTGAATCAGAGTTCACCATATATTAAACAACACAACAACAACAAAAGCAATGAACTTCAACACAGCATCAGTAGCAGCCGTTCAAGAATTTGGACCTGGAGATCTCCATTTCCAGCGACTTCGAGGGTCACCTCCCAGTGGTGTCGGGCGTCAACGAAGAGCCCTCGACTACAAGACGACCAAAGTATTTTTTTCTTCCTAGGTCTGGGGTCTCATGCCCCTAAGACCTAGACCATCACCTAATCACCCTTACCCGTCTTGTTGTTTAACAACACAACAACAACAACAACAACAACAACAACATCAACAGCAACTACAACGAGCAATGGCAGGACAGGAATTCAACCTGCATGAATTTGACTTAGAAGATACGTG
>NC_042997.1:178682610-178692610 GCF_006345805.1 Octopus sinensis
TTCGGCGGCTTCACACCCTTCGATTATGACCTAGAATAAAACAGGGCTATTACCTGAATGGCATGGAATAATTAAGGACGATTCCTCTCTATGGACAGGAAAAAACACCTGTCTATATCAACTTATATCTTAATCAAAGTGCATCAGTACTACAATCCAGCAAAAAAACTTGCCAGTTATATTGTACACATAAATGTTGACTATAGCTGTTTACATTTTATGGTTCCAACCTACAGCTGTTACATAGCGATGTTTCCTGATTTACCACTGGATATTCTGAGACATTTGAAGATAAGTATATTTGTATTAACGACGTGAGATACATTCAGTCAGGTGATAACCAGCGCGCTGTTGATTCTTCTATTACAGCTGACACATTTTCAACTTAGTTAACAGCAAATACGTATTTATGTAATGCTAATGGCTACCCTGTCACCGTATAACAGTTAAATGTAAAACAAGACATTTTAAAAATTAATTTTAGAGCACAGTATGAAAATTACATAAAACTCAATATAATCAGTGAATATTACATAACATACGGTTTATGGATTTATTATGAGCGGACGCTCCACATTTTCAGTGAAAGAGGGAATAAGATTACATAACAAGAATACTACTTTCCAAGGTTATAATTGAAATCGTAAGAAACCAGAAGTTCAGACTGGGGCCTTACACCTTCTATATAGGCCTCGTTAACACAAGTGTATAGTTCTCGTATTAACTCAGTCTCACTCGTTTTTCCTTTCATTACTGGTCATTTTTCTAATGTTCCTACACCTCACTGTACTCTGATTAATCTGGGAAATGATTCGGTATTTTCTTCTACACTAAACTGTAACAGTAATTGTATATAATTTTCTAACGAAATAAATATTGTATTGCATGATTTTCATTAACAAATAAGTATCATAATGCACGAGCGTGTGTGAGTGTGTGTAGATATACATGCAATATGCACTGGCACTCCATCAGTTACGACGACGAGGCTCCAGTTGATCCGATCGTTAAATTCATTAGGAGGTGCCAGAGCACTCCAGAGGCAAGCGTGCCCTTAACGTAGTTCTCAGGGAGATTCAATATGACACAGAATATAATAAGAGGCCGGCCATTTGAATTACAGGTACAACTCATTTGTGCCAGTTGAGTGGATTGGAACAACGTGAAATAAAGTGTCTTGCTCAAGGACACAACGTGCCGCCGGGAATCGAACTCATGACCTTACGACTATGAGCCGATTACCTCATCACTAAGTCAGGCGCCTTCACACGCAATATGCATGTATGTATATATATATATGCAAATATATTTATGGATATATATATATATATAAAATTTTTGAATAAATGAAAGAATGGAGTTGAACGACAAATTAACAAATTTCCTTTATTTTCGACATATGTTTCGAAGGCTGCATATTCCTAATTGTGAAGGAATAAGGAGTACATTAGGAATATGCAGCCTTCGAAACATATGTCGAAAATAAAGGAAATTTGTTAATTTGTCGTTCAACTCCATTCTTTCATTTATTCAAAAATTTTATAAAAATACACACAAATTTCCACATGAAAACACGTAGTCTCTGCCCTAGGCACGTAACTTCAACCGTGTTATTTCTGATGTGAATTTGCTACCCAGGTATCGGTTAAACGAATTATCCATAAAAATATATTTCATTTTTCTACTCAAATATATATATATATATATATATATATATATATATATATATATATATATATATACCACACACACACATACATATACATAGACGAACAACATTTCTGTTTTGGTAGTCAGAAGAATCATGCATGAGGAGAAATTTTCAGTAACAATAGTAGCCTAATTTCAGCTTCGAACAAATATGTATGCATGCATGTATGTATGTATGTATGTATGTATGTATGTATGTATGTATGTATGTATGTATGTATGTATGTATGTATGTATGCATATATATATATTTATATACGTACATATATATATATAATATATATATATATATAATATATATATATATACACATACTTACATACATATCTAATATACATACTTACACACACACTACACATACGCATAGCTATATGTTCCAGGAGGCTATCAGGTTGTCGAATACAAAGCTTCATTAAATGCTTATACCACGGCATACACACACACACACATATACATATATATATATATAAATTATATATATACATATATGTACGCACACACGCACACACACACTTACACATTCATACAAACATAGCTTTCCATGGACACAAGCACAATTCCCACACGCCCACACATACACACACAACTTTCTTATGCCTTTTTAAGAGAACGGCCTCCGAATTAGCAAACCGTGATTCTGTGACCTGGTCACATCCCGTTCCTACATCATTAAAGATTAAGTGACATAAAGTTCCGTCTTCGCTAATCAACACTGGATCAAGGATTTGGTATTATGTTCTTTTTGCTTACTCGAAGGAGCCTGATTACTGGAGGACTTTCGTTTAATCTGATATTAGCCGCAGGCTTAATTTAATAACAAGAACAGAATTTCAAAGGTTAAGTATGACTTATGTGGATTGTGATTAAATATCGATAATTTTCTTGATGTTATTATAAACACATTTGTTAAAACTAGATTTGGATATGATATGTTGATATGAGTTAACGATTAAACGCTAATATTATATTGATCTTTTAAGGCGGCGAGCTGGAAGAATCGTTAGCACGCCGGGCAAAATGCTTTATGTTCTGAGTTCAAATTCCGCTGAGGCTGACCTTGCTTCTAATCCTTTCGAGGTTGATAAAATAAGCACAAGTTGAGACCTTGGGTCGATGTAATCAACTTACTACCCTCCTCGAACTTTCTGGCCTTGTCTCAAAATTTGAGACAATTACATTATATTGATGTTTTATTTATGAAATTTATTCCAGGATTCACGCCAACATTTCTATCGGTTTATATTTACATCTTAAGTTCAATTCGTAAGACGAAGAACAGGTGACTTTGTCAAATCGATATCAAAGCCTGTTTTTCGTTCCTTGATATGCTACGAATAGTAGCGAAATTTCCCCCAAATTACACATTGGACAATGCGGTTCCTTGTACCCTATGCTTGAAAATAAAACAAACAATATAGTCACAGGTGTAATTCTTTTAATAATAGTTTTGCTTGATGTGAGCTGATCTTGGTTATAAAACAAGAACAGTAACAACAGCAAAAATTATTACTACTACTACTACTAATATCGTGTTTTATTGATCAGAGGGCCTGGGTGGATAACGCTGATTCCTACAGGAGTTTGAACTCGCCAACCCGCTTCTTTAAGGTATTTTTTATAACGTGTCAATGTATTGGAATATTATATATTTTCGTATATAAAAAGTTAAGCCTTTGACGAGGTAGGGATGTATTTATTTTAATACGCACTCTATCCAGTTCTGGGCGCTACCAGCTTAGTTTTCATACTATCCTATTTTCCTATTAAAATAAAATGATTTGGAGCGTAAAGATGAGGTAAGCTCATAATATATATCATATACAATGTCTTCTATAATATATCTTGACGGTGAAAAAATAATTTTCTCTTGTAGCTAGTTGATTCTAATAATTAGTAGAAATAAAAAATATATTGTTAAATTTTTAAAGGTGATAACACATGAAAACAAAATACTCCAGAAACTCCCTTAAATGTCTTACTAAGTGTAGTACATTTATTTTTACTTCAAGAAACAAGTGGAGATGCCTCAATATTTTATTGTGTTTAGCACGATATATTTTTCCGAACTCGGCCATCTTCGTATTTATCTGAATGCCATCAATGTGTTATACTGATGTTGTTCTTATTTTCAATAAGCAATACAACCCCCCTTAGAAAAGTTGGGAACGAGTTTAATTAAAATAAATCAATAATTTGATTCTTTATGATTAACGTATTTTTTCTAAATGTATTTCCTCTTCATAGAAATTGCTTAAGAATTAACATTTTCGAAACAGTTTATTCTGTTTTCCCCATTTTATTTTTGCTTTTCTTCTGCGAAATAACACTATATTTCTAAAATGTTAATGCTTCTTCAGGAAAATAGAGATTGCCTTAAAATTCATTGTAAAATGTAAGAAAATCGAGGACATTTTCTTTATACTACATTGCATTAATAAGAAACATTTTAGTAAATAAGTACCTTGGAAATTAATCATTAAATATTCAATGACTACTAGCAGCAATATTTCATACACAGGCCAAAAAGCCAAAGTTTTGGCGTGTGGTCTAGTCGATTATATCGCTGCCACAACTTTACTGATACTTATTTCATCGACTCAGCTGGATGAAAGCAAAGTCAACCGCATCACAAGAGATTTCTAAAATAAATATAATGACATAAATTTTAAGTGAGATGAATAGCCCATTACTGCGATCCCATTTAATGACAGGCATTTATTTTATTGATGTTTGAATTCACAACGTAAAGGTAACCTCACTCACAGCGGTAGAGTATTTTGCCCGATGCTATGCAGATTATGATAAATGTATCCTCGCTTCTGCTGGTAATATTAATAACAATTTCTAATATAGACATAAGTCCTTAAATTTTGTGAACGAGTATAGTTTGTTATGAATATTTATTTTATCGACCCAAAGAAACGCAAAGCTGATCTTGGCCGGATTTATAATCAGAAAATATGGGCTATAACCAGATACTGCTAATAGTTTTGTTCGCCGCATTTCCGATTCAGTTTTAGTGATTATCCCAAAGTCTACTTGTGACAAGTTGTGCTTATTTAGACAACATTCATAATCTGGTAATATTCCATTCTCACATGGGGAAGATTAGTCTATATTTCCGAAGTAAATTTATGTTCGTTAACATGATGTCATTAAAATATCAATAATTTATAATGAAGCACAGGATATATATAACAAAAGACGTAATTTCTTTAAAGAAAATCATAACGCAACACGTCATATTCAGCTTTTGTTTACGCCTGTGTTAGCTATACTGTCCCTTTATTCATATTCCTTCTGAATGAGCAAAACTATGATTTAAACTGTAAACCAAATAACTATATTATTATGAAACTAACAAATAAATTAGAGCAACATTTACAACCTATTACAGTCGCTCATTGTTCAAACCGTTTAAAAGCTAAGGAAGATGTCTCTGAAGCCACAAATGTTGAAATTCTGTGGTGTTATATTTAATTAATTAGACAATAATAACCATTGGGGTTTTCAAACATCTTTTGATAATATTAGTAATTGGAAGTTGCAGAATTTATCACGGAAATAATCGAATAATTCATTAACATGATATTAAGGAAAACGAAATGACTAACGTGTTATGAATTATCTAAAATTTCTCATTTATCTCTACACCTCACAAATTTTCCCGACCTTCCAGAAATAAAAGCTAAATTTCCATTAAAATATCACTAGCATCTCTTTAAATGAGGTTGTGCACATTAGATAATGTCGTTCTAAATACATACATAAGGGCCAAGAGAAAGATGGAATAGTTAATCATAGTCGTTACGCCTTTGATAGCAAGACTGGGTTGATTCGAAGAAGAAAAGTTGGATAAAGCATGTGTGGAGGACTCGTTAACATATTAAATGTAATAACAATAGCAGGAAAACTTTGTTTCCAAAGTAAATGTCAACGATGAATTATATTGCTTTATATTGTTTTGAGTTTAGTGAATTAAAACACAGCGACGTGAGATAAAGACTTAGTAGTGAGACTTAAAGCTCAATTTTGAGAATATTATGCAATACTGAGATGAAAATTTAAATCAATAAGTACAGCAAGTTGCTTGAAAGGAAATACATCTGCTCAAATATTTCATTACGTTCAAATTTCACTAGAGTTGCATATGCTTTTCATTTTCCAGCTCTCCACTTGAGACAATAAAATAAATGAGGTAATACACTAGTTTAGGCAAAAACTAATATTACTTTTCTTTGAAAGATTTCGCATTATATAACTCGCCAAAAGAAACAGCAATGTCCGTCACTAACTTGGAAACGAATGAAATGAAAATCGATAGACTGGTGTCACTAACATCTCGAAACAAATAAACAAACCACAGTTATTTTCACAATTCTTATTTATTTGAATTTAAAAAAATATGACTGTTGCAAAAAAAAAAAAAGAAATTGGAGAGAAAAATACTTCAAGTGCTGGCAAAGAAGTCCTTCCTCAGTTTGGTTAAGTAGAAATATCGTCTCACTGTTGATATTCTCTGGAAATTATCAATGATTCACAGTGATTACAACGCATACTCAATCTGCGATTAAATAACAGGTATATGCTATGTTTGTATGAACATGATAAAAAATATCTTTTTCCTTATATTAATATACTGTCTCAAATTAACGAGTGTGAGGTCTAGCCGAATAAATTGATTTCAGTATATTACTGCTATATATTTCATCGACATCCTTAAAGGAATTAAAACTGAAATTCAGGAAGGTCAGAATTCAGAGCGTAGAGGAAGAAAACTAAATATTAGTTTAGTCCAGAAAATCTGAAGTTTCTGCCTAACCCACACAGTCCTTTCTACGATCATCATAATTTACTTTCTTATATTGACATGAGAAAACGCTGAAAAGATTGAGGAGACAAATTCCTCTTCGGTCAAGCCCTATTCAAACATCTTCAAACTAAATTTTGAGACGGATGAGCACAGGGTGGAGAGGAAGCTACTGCTCTCCATCAAATTTGCTGGAAAGTGAGAGTGACGTCGGTGACCCGAGTGAATGGGTCCGCAGATTTGAGGACACTGCTGGAAGAGGATACTTTCTAGTGGCAGTGAATGTATCCGAGGGTTTGTGAATTCCTCGAGTGGTTACAAGTGGCTATCGTCCTGTTGCGTCTTTCATAACATTTCCTGGTCTAATAATGTTCCTTATACTTGTTTTCTCATACTCCTAGTTTATGCATCGTCCCAACGGTTTTGTATACTTGTATGTCATTATTATTATTATTATTATTATTATTATTATTATTATTATTATTATTATTATTATTATTATTATTATTGTTATTATTATTATTGAGTGAGAGAGCAGTGCATGCCATAAAAGTGACACTGGGGTGAAGTATACGAAGCCCAGTATACCCATCATGACTACCCGTCTGATAAGGGTACACCATTATTATTATTATTATTATTATTATTATTATTATTATTATTATTATTATTATTATTATTATTGAATGACAGAACAGTGCATGCCATCAAAGTGGCTATATTATTATCATTATTATTTACTTTTAATCTGTATGTTTGAAGACGTCGCACGGTATTCCATATCGTGATGTTGTGGCTTCAAGACTTTGCGTCTACCGGTGGTTTGTACTGTCTGTCAAGTCACAAGGACCCGATAGACATTACTTACGCAATCTTTATTATTATTATTATCATTATTGTTATTATTATTGATATTGTTGTTGTTTTTGTTGTTGTTGGTAAGGCGACGAGCGGGCAGAATCGTTGGCACACCGGATAAAATGCTTAGCTGCATTTTCTCCGCCTTCTCGTTCTGGGTTCAAATTCCACCGAGGTCGAGTTTGGATTTCATCCTTTCGGGTTCGATAAAATAAGCATCAGTTGACTACTGAGGTCAATGTAATCGACTGGCTCACAGTCCCCCCCCACTAAAGATTTCAAGCCTTGAGCCTATGTTAGAAAAGATTATTTTTATTATTGTTATGATGTTATTATTAATGCAGAGGATTGGCTAAATCGTTAGAGCGTTGGTATTTCTACCTGCTTTTTACACTCTGCGTTCATATCCCATCGAAGACAACTTTGCATTTTATCATTTCGTGGTCGACAAGTAAAATGCCAGTCAAATGTCAATCAGTTTACTCACCTTCCCTCGAAACTGGTGTCCTTATACCAACATTTTAAGAGCATATTTATTATTATTATTATTATTATTATTATTATTATTATTATTATTATTATTATTATTATTATTATCATTATTATTATATTATTATTATTATTATTATTATTATTATTATTATTATTATTATCATTGTTATTATCATTATTATTAATATTATTATAATTATTATTATTATTGTTGTTGTTATTATTATTATGAGAGCGGTTAGCTGGTAGATTTGTTAGATTGTCGGACAGAGTACCTTGCAGTATTTTTCCGGCTCGTCACGTCATGAACTCGAATGTTGCCGATTTGAATTTACTATTTCTCCCTTTCTGGGTCAAAAAATGAAAAATTCCCAGTAGTACTGGAGTTGGTTATTATTTATTTATTTATAAGGATTTTTATTGTGTTATTATTATTATCATTGTTACTATTATTATTATTATTATTATTATTATTATTATTATTATGGAATATTTTGATGATCTTGAATTTTCTAAGTTTATGTGAAGTGAAGAAATGAAAATAGTTTCCATCAGGTACTGAAAACGGTTTATCAAATTTTTCCTTTTGGGATCTTACCTTTTTTTTACTTACTCTATAGATTCTATCAATTTATATATGAGTATGACAATAATGGCTGTTTGAAATGCAGTACAGAACGGATTAAAAAAAAAAGAACAGCAAAAAATAAAATGTAAACAAAACCAAAATTATACGAAAAAACATAGGAGAGTGGGTTGAAAAGAAAAATAATTTTCTCTTTCAAACATTATTTCCTATTTTTAAAAAAGACAAGAACAACAATATTTTCTGGAAATCTTTCATTTCTTAATGGGATAAAAAACTGATCGATATATATATATATAATATATATATACATATATATAGGTGGTGTGTATGTGTGTGTGTATGTGTGCATTCATATATATATGCATTTTATATATATATATATATCTATATATATATATATATATATATAATATATATATATATATACATAGGTATATATATATTTAGGTATATATATATACATATATATATATATATATATATATATATATATAGGTATATATATATATATGCATACACGCATACACATACATATATATCACACAATAAATGGATTGTATTTATTTAATGCAATTATTTTTTTATTGAGAGTAAATTTTTCAGCAGCAGAGTAAAAAATATACGAAAAAAGAAATTGAAAATTAAGAAACAAAAACAATAAAATTAGATGCTATTTTTTTTTAAATAGGTATTTTTCTTTATTATTATTTAACCGGGCTGCAGTCCCTTTATGTTTAAAACGCGAAGACATATGGAAGCTGTGTCATCCGCCATCTTGGATTTTCCACGTGCACTATTACTAGTGGCGTAATTTAAGTGGATTGGAATCAACATAGGATTTAAAACGTGGTCGTAGTTTCGATTTTGGTTATAGATTTCTTATTCTACAATACTAAGTATTCTTTTAAATTTTGATCTATGTCTGTATTGGTTACTGGTTTATTATACATAAGAGAATAGTTTGATTAAATAATATCACAATAAAATAAAAAAACGAAAAATGAATAAAATATACCTGAAAATGTAAGTTAAAATTTTCAATATTAAAAAATAGGAATGGAACCTCGGAGAATTTTAAATATTGAAAATTTTAGATAAAACTCTTGAATCATAAAAGAAAGGATATAATTTTTTTAAACTTTCTAAAAGAACTGATATATATATATATATATATATATATATATATATATATAACAATTACGATATCTTACGTGAACCAAGGAACATGTTTTTGCGGGAAATGAAACCCAGTACTTGAATGGTACTTTTTTTCAACGATCTCAAAAGGATGAAGGGCAAAATTAACTCCAGTAGGATTTGATCTCACATCTTAGGAGCTGGAAGACATAAAGCGAGACATCTTGTCCGACGGACGCTCTAACTATTCTACTAATCCACCATCCTTAATGTTAATAATAATAGGGGTTTCAAATTTTGGCACAAGGCCAGTAAGTTCATGGGCGGGGTTAAGTAGATTACATCAATCCTAGTACTTGATTGGTAATTATTTTATCGGCACCAAAAGGGATGAAAGGTAAAGT
>NC_042997.1:178702610-178707610 GCF_006345805.1 Octopus sinensis
TAGACGCTGGGACTCTATAGTTTAGAAGAGGAAATTCTGTTAGTGTTGTCTATGTTTGATGAGAGTAATCGTCTCTCTTATAACTTGTCCAAGAAAATAAACAATAGAAAGGGATGTACATAGAATCGGAACCACTTTGACTGAGGCAACGCCACTCGCCACAATGAGTAGTAAGAATGCCCTCGCATCTTCATGTATATGAACTGTAGTTGCCTAATAAAAATTCTTACATAGCCAGAAGACTTTAGAAAGTCGAGTCAGCGAGACGTATCTAAATACTGCAAAACATTTCGTTCGATACACTATTGATTCTAGTTATTTTACTTATCCACAAACCTTTGAAGTAGTATAATAGTAATAGATTAAAAGCGTGCATTAACTGGTGTGTTACATCGAATTATAGGTTACACCTTGATTTCTCAACCCTGAATTTTTAAGATGACGTGAGAAAACTATAACAAGGAAAGAAGGTCTTTCTGACTCTAATCTAACAGAGTTAAAAGATGCACATTAGCTACTATCAACTTTAAGTACGAACTGTATACTGGAGCACAACTCTGCGGAATATTATATATTACTTTGTTCCCTATAGCGTAAAAAATGATCGTTTTCAATAACCAAACCACAGAATTTGGGTAAAAGTTCAGTCGATTTAGTTGACTCATTAATTTATCGACCTCAGAAAGATTGAAGGTAAACTCGTGACCAAATAAAATTGAATACCGGAGAAGGCAATTTTTCCCACCGCTCCGGTGATTTTGTCACACTCAGCAATTTTAAGTAATTGCTTACAACATAGGAACAGGGCCTGAAATTATGGCAGGGATCCACCCCAGTACTTGACTTCTACTTTATTTTATTGATATCGAGAGTATGAAATGTAAAGTTGGTTTCGGTGAGATTTGAAACTCAGAACGAACAGTTACTTTAAATACCACAACAAATTAAAATTTTTCTCTGATTTTGTAATGATCTACCAATCCACAGCCCTTACGGTACTATTAATAATAATCATAATTTTTAAGAAGGTGGGACGCTTCCTGAAAACTCTCAGCCTATAGATCACGGGACTTCTATCAATTGTGTTTGGAGAGACGAAAGGTAGGATTTGAACCTACTATTTTGATGGAATGTAACCAAATCTGGTAATATGTATTGCTGCTCTAACAAATTTACTTATCCACTATCATAATATTTTTGTGTGTAATACACTGGAGAACGATTTAAATTTTATATTTCTTTCTCTTCCTTTGAAATATAATCACATAAAAGTTCATAAATTTTTGTTTTAGATTTAGTGTAAGATTAAACCAAGCAAGGCCAAAACCAAAATTGAAAAAGATTCAAAAATTGCCCCACCTCTATCTCCAAATGAAGCACAATGAAGAACAAACTATCGCAGTTTCAAAAATTCAAAGAATAAAAATATAAATATAGAAAATTAATTATGTGACAATGGAAAACTGGTTTCTTTTCTGCGGCCCAATTGCTCTATATTTTGGTGAGTAAAACCTGACAAATAATATGTAACGAATAGTTTCACCAGAAAGTGAAGAATGTGGTTACAATTTATCAATGCATGTAACTCATTTTAATGATAATATTTGTCAGAAATAAAGAATTATAAATACATACATGTGTGAATTCTTGCATGTGTGTGTAGATATATGTGTACCACGTACTAAAATTAATGTTGTTTGTAACTTCCTCGTAAAGTAGATACAGATAAAATAAGTAGAAGTAGTGGCAAATGCCACGTAAACATGGGTGTTCCCTAGGAACTTAAAATACTGCTATTTTAACCCTGTGAGGATACGTCCTGTAGTTGGTTCTGCATTACACTGGAAGAGCTGTTCTCCTGAGGTTAAAATAGCAGTATCGTAGGTTCCTAGGGAACACCCATGTTTAGGTGATATCATACGCTACTTCCCAGTATGAATACTGCTTTCATTTCTAATAGAAATTTTCTTGACTATTTAGTTTGTTTGTTAATAAACTAAGCACTAGATTGAAATAAGAACAAGGGTCGATATGATTGACTATAACTCTTGAAGATGATGCTACGAGCATAGTCATAGCCTAATGACCGACACCAGTACAAGAACTGTCGTTAATTTCTCGAATCTACAGGTACGTCAGTTATCGCTTATTTCAAAGTTACATACTCCTGAGAATTTCGTTGGATAACATGAAACTCTTTCGTTTTGAAAGTTAACATAAACTGAGCATATAGATTTTTATGGTCATATCTTGAATGCCTTTCACCATATATGGTGAATAGCACCGTAGGTGCTATTCCATCAGTGCTAGGATTCGGTTTAAATAATATCATCAGCAAATATTATACATTCACGTGAAATGTTTTCCATTCTTGATGATTAACCCAACCATCTATCTATCTATCTATCTATCTATCTATCTATCTATCTATCTATCTATCTATCTATCTATCTATCTATCTATCTATCTATCTATCTATCCATCTATCTATCTATCTATCTACCTACCTACCTATCTAACACTTGTCTCGTTATATATATACATACGTAAAGAGACGCGTTCGATATATTAGGATAGTTATCTGTTATATATTTCCTCTGTGCAATTGTTGTTTTGCAAGTTTAATTTTTGTAATTTGATTCATTATATGATTCTGAATCAATTATTTCGACTCTAACAGTATTATTTTCTTATCTTTATAATTAGCGATGTTCTTCAAATACATTTAAAGTATATTAATATCTCTATAAATAGAGTAGCATACTTATATAAATTCTGCTATTATCAACTCACTGAGACGCATGTGTTAAAGTTTTTTGCTTTTTTATCAATGACCGTTTAGTTTTAAAGAGCTAATATTTAGTATAAACAGACTTTTTCTTTTCTCAATGCAGACTTTAAAATGGGTTGATTTATTTGTATTACATATTATTAAAATTGCTTAAAATTTCAGGTAAAAGTAATATGGCTAATTATCTAAAAATTTCTTTTAAGACGCGAACAAATAAGAATTCTAACCGCAGATACATACATACATGCATACATACATACATGCTTACGTACATACATACATACATACATACATACATACACACATACATACATACATACATACATACATACAAACAGACAGATAACACAAACGCATGTTATATCAGGTGCAAAACATTACGCGTTTCCTATGTTCTGTTCTTTTCACTGCATCTCATCGTTTTTAAATTGTCTTCTCTCCTTCTATTAACATTTGCTTATATATGCGATACGTAACATAAGACATTACACCAATTTTTCAAGATGCCTAGTAGTTAAAAGGGTTACAATGTTTTGTTTAAAAAACATTAAATATTATTGAATTAAAGTCAGTATAAAGTCTGCTTCAGAGTAAATATCTTAAATTCTCAGAATGGGCATAATTTACACTCATGACATCGAGGGAAGTTGAAACGTAATGGAATAAAACTATTATCACTTAAGATATGAAGCCTGATCAGCATGTCAGACTACTCGGAGTTGATCTTCAGTCCCAGTTTAACCACAAATATAGATTTTATTACTATTTTTGATTTCTACACAAAACAGTTCAATAACCAAGATGGAAATGAAAAGAAATGAAATGTTACTGATTATTTTGAAGAATATTTTCAATCTATATGAAGAGAATTGGCATTAAAGGGGAATTATAATAGCATTGCCGTCTTGGCTGCACAGATGCTTACCTTTTGTTCAACGACGATTGCTACAACTAAAGTCATGTTACGATAGAGGAGAGTTGATGCAGAGAGTTGATTATTGGATTAGATACCGTTTCCAATTCTGTAAATCGTCTAGTTGAGTCTGAATCACATACAGAATAGAACTTCGGTTCCATCCTCGCTATGCAATAAAATATATGCATTTAATAATCAAAAATAAGTAGATGATACAAAAAAAATTCCGATTAAATTATCTTACCAATACTTAAAGTGCCATCACGACCCTATATGTGTGTGTGTCTGTGTGTCCGCGTGCGTACGTGTGTGCGTGTGTGTGCGTGAGTGTGTGTTTATAAAAGTAAAAACATTACTCAAAAATAAGCATAATGCTATCACAGTTATATATTGCATCTAATATTGAAGCGTGTTTCAATGTCAGATAACAATTGCTTTTGTTTAATTAAATAGACTAAGAAGTACCCTTAAAAGTGGAATGAAAATATGAATTTGTGGAATAATTTCTATCAAAACAAATTCAAAAAACTTCCCACATATATACGTAAGTGTTTCTGGTATTGTTGGTTATTACTATTAATTTCTCGCGCTGGTATAAGGCCAAACTTATTTTGTTGGGCGTAAAGTCAATTAAATCGTCTCCATCACTTGGCTGTACTTATTTTGTCGACACCTAAAAGAGGAAAGAGAAAGTTGACCTCGGCTGATTCGGAATCAGAACGTAAAGTGACGTAACTAAATATCGCATGGCATTTTGTCCCACACTCGAACGATTCTACCAATCCATCTTCCCATAACTAGTAGAAGCGATAATTTTTTATCATATTGGACTATGGTTGTCAGAAGGATGATCGTAAGTCGTAAACATACCAAGTAATATTTAGAGCTATTTCGGATTATACTTGAAATATTTAGTGTTAATATATTAGAAGTACAATTAGAAACTCCCAAGATTAACAAGAATATATCTAAAGAAAGGAAATAACCTTTTTGAAGTAATATTTTTAAAATGTAATGATTTGATAGCATTTTTTTCTTAGATTTGCATTTATTCTCATATATCCCTACATGCTTATTCGTTATTGTATTTATTAGTTTTTGTTTCCATCAAACTAACATTGTAAATATATTTAAGAATATGAAAAATAGGCAATTTCGTTTTCAACTTTCGTTTTAAAACTCGTTCTCTGCTTTTGAATGTCACGACGACTTTAGATTGAAGGAAGCCTTCCTGAGACATAATAATGTGGTTTAATAGTGTAGATAATAACCACTACAATACGAAATTGAGAA
>NC_042997.1:178721441-178723941 GCF_006345805.1 Octopus sinensis
TGGATCGTTCTTTGCGCACTTTGCTGTCGGCTGCTGAGGAATATCTCAATATTATTGTCATATTGTAAATTCAAATCTGAATTCAAAATCTGACACTGTTGTGGCTTCTAGTTTTTCACCAGAACCTATAAAGCCCAGTGCTCGGTGAAAGGGATTATGGCCACCAAGAATTTAGGGAGATTCGTCTATGTTAGAAATTATCTTTTCATGTTTTGTTTGTAATGGATTGTGTGTGGCAAAATGGTAGGACATTCGAGAAAATATCTGACAAAGTAATTTTCCAAAACATTAGTCGTTTTCATTTAGCACCAAACTTATTAACAGCTATAAAAGCTCTCGCCTTCTATTTAGTTACGTGATTTTAGATTCTGATTTAAAATCCTGTTTGGATTTCTATTCTGCTAGTAATCCTTCCGAAATATATGCAATATATACATCCATCCATCCATCCACCCATCCATATATATGTATATATATATATATATTATATATATATATATATATATAATATATATATATATATGTTAGAGTGCTACAATATGCATTCTGTTTAATGCGATGTATCTTTATAGTGATGCGTGAAACTGTAGTATTGTTGCAGATAAAGCGCTGTTTGACTAAATGCTTTGAAGTATTTAATAATATTCTTTTATGCCCAATTTCAAATTCCTTCTGGATTGTAATTTTCCTTTATGCCTATGGTATCTAAAATAATTACTCATCATGAATTGTGGATAATACAAGAGAGGCGAACTTGGGACCTTACTATTTAAGAAATCAGTATTACATGAAGAGATCTATTTTGTAAATTTTCATGTTATCTTTCGGCATATTAGCTTGCAGTATGCAAACATTTCGCTAAGTAAATCTACTAAAGTGTTTTCATAAAGTGATACTAATCACTTAGTAACAATCACAGTTGATACACCAACTTGGTTTACGTTGATAAATTATCTTGTCGTCTATTGGCAAATGAATATATTATTTATTTGCAGAGCGTACAGGTTTTTAACTTAAGGAAGATTTTAATGGTAAATTGAAATGTGACAGACATATGTGGTGTAATTATCAGATGGGTAGAAACATTAGCACAATCTGTTCGTTGGCTGACATTTGATCTAAACGTCCAATGAAACAGGATCTACAAATGTTGAATAGTCGTATTAATAACTATGGAGAATTTTAATATGCTGTGACAAGCCGAGCAGATTAAATCATTGATTTGTTTTTGACAAATTTAAGCTATCTTGGTATTTCTCATTTGGAAAGAACCTTTATATGTTAACAACAGAAAAATATATAAAATAATATCGAAAGTGCCAGTTTTCCAACACATTAGGTGCTTTTAGGCAGTCTATTAATAAGAAATAAATTAGAATGGTAATTTGCTCTCAATGAATCGTAGTAATGTTTGTTGAGGAGAAAATTCAACCGGGAATAGGTAAGCCGAGAGAAAATATGAATTTAAGAAAATGTTAATAAAAAAGAAGTATAAATAACAAAACGTACAAATTTAAAAGCTTTTGATTTTCGACAGAATTCAGAATTTTAGATTCAATTAAACGGTTAAGGACATTACTTAGAAAGTGAATGTATTGAATGTGACATCTGGACATTTTTATGGGTCGTTGTTTGTTGAAACAATACACACACACACACACACACACACACACACACACACACACACACACCACACACACACACACAACACACACATACACAAATACACTATCTGTATGTTACAAAGAGAGAGAAATACTTGGGAAAGTATTTTTTCATATTGTTTTCAGTTTTGAAAACCGTGGAACAATTTAATTTCCTTCCTACTCTTCGAACAAAGTGAAAAAGTGGGAATTACCACACTAATAAACAACACGGTTGCTATTTAAAAGAACTCATATTAGCTTACAGACCTATAATATACAGATATAAAAGTAGCATGAGCTACGGTTTATATATATATATATATATATATATATATATATATAAACCGTAGCTCATACCACTTTATATATATATATATACGACAGAGAATCAAAAATTATATACGCACTCTAGATTTTTACACAAAAGCAGCGGTTAGACAAGTACATTATTTTTCTATATAATCGCCATCTTTTTCGATGCACTTGATCCAGCTTAATCCATTTGCGTAATGGTTTCAACGGTCTGAGCGGCCGTGTTTGGGCGTGCTTTATCATCCAACAAGAAAATTTTCTTAGACAATAGGCTTCGGCATTTGGTGCGAATTGCTGGCTTCAGTTTGTTGGACAGCAAAGCACTCTATCCTGTACTGTTGATCGTACATCCCTTTTCTAGGTAGTCTTCCAGTATAGGCCATTTGATTCCCAAAAAAGTGTTAGCATCACTTCTCCCGCAGAAGACTGAGCCTTGAATTTCTTTGTCGCTGGTGAGCCAGGATGTTTCCACTTAATACTTTTTCTGCCTCATATAGATGGACCCACATTTTAACTGTGACTATTGTGCTCACAAATTCATC
>NC_042997.1:178726441-178756441 GCF_006345805.1 Octopus sinensis
ATATATATATATATATATATATATATATATACATATATATATATACTTAATAATTAGGGTTCAGCTATTATTTGCTTTACCACATACCAAAGTTTAGAAATAACAGCCAAAATATCATAGCTATTTCTTCTACTTTAAAAAGGGACTCCTAGAGAAACCAAAATACTTGAAAACAATTCACACAGGCAGAGAGTAAAGCAACTAAAATCAGTCTATATCTGGTCATCCATGGACGCGCGTTTCGGAATTAGGTTGGCATAAAGAATATAGAATTATACTTTACCAACCATTTTCCTTATCAGCATGGCATTCCTCAATAATTCGAGGGTACTGGAATAATTGAATATATCTCTCCACCTAACGGTATCAGACAGATCATATTCAGTGTTAGTACCGCCAAACTCAAAATATGAATGAGGTTCGTTTAGCTTCCCCCGCCCATCCGCGTGTGTCTTCAAGTAAAATACTACAGAAAAAAACCTGCAGTTTGTGACAGACAAACACACATACACATATATATATATGTGAACAAAAATTATCTATTGATATTTCTTTATGAATGTTCATCACGGTAACGTGTACAGAATTTTTGTAGAGAGAGAGACGGTGACTGGATATTATCAACATTTCAGCTTGCCCTGGTAGCTTACGGTATTTTAAAAATTTGAAGCAATACCTACATGATGTAGAAAACCAGAAGTACTGTAGTGTTGTTCTATATATCACTGCTCAACCACTTCATTGTACGTGTATTGAATATGTACAATCACATATAAAGATTTGCGTTTGAAAAATGATTCCATTTTCATGGCCATTATATATATCTATATATATATATATATATATATATATATATATATATATATATATATATAATTATCAATAATAATATAGGGTGAAATTAATTAATTTGGAATAATCATCAATTTCACCAAGTAGATTTCGGCATGTAAAAGCCCCATTCAAGGAAGGTTTAAGTAATAGTAAGTAATTAAGGGTTAGCAACGATTTGCCTCACCACACACCGAATTTAGAAATAGCAGTCAAAGAGTTTTGGCTATTCTTTCTACTACCGAATTTAGAAATAGCAGTCAAAGAGTTTTGGCTATTCTTTCTACTTAAGTAGAAAGAATAGCCAAAACTCTTTGACTGCTATTCTAAATTCGGTGTGTGGTGAGGCAAATCGTTGCTAAACCCTTAATTACTTAGTATTACTTTATGTATATATATATATATATATATATATATATATATATATCTACGAATACAAACAATATATATTTCCACACTCATACACAGACACAATCATTTACATATGCACTTGTAAATGTATGACATACATATATACATATATACGCATGAAAGTGTACGTACTCACACGACTTCCCACACATATTTACATATCTTAATTAAAAGTAATACTTTTTGTTTTTTCCTGTGCAGTCTTCCGGCTTTTTCTCGTATTACTGAGGTTATTTCCTCAAAATCTTATTCCATCACACTTCATTTAAAACATTCTGTCCAATTTACAAACCGTAAGCTATTTGAATTCAGTTTTTTCTACAATGCTTTTAAATAATATATATTTAATGTTTATATTATTCTCACTTACGCTTCATTGTTTTGTAAGAATAAAATTTTCATAAAAAGAACATATTAAGTGGCTACCAAACAAGAAATTTAAATAGCAGTATATAATTATTTGCATGCCTACACTCACACACACATATATATACATACATATATACATAAACACATATATATATATATACATATATAGATGCTTATATACTACTTATCCACAAGTATATAATCAACGCACTCATATATTTATAACATCTTGTTCACTATAAAAAGATATGTTAAAGGTTGTAGTATGATCCAGAAAACATATGATTATATGTCATCTGTATCAGGGTTGATCTAGACCTAAACAACTGCAACGTATATGAAAACTGAATTTTGAAAGCAGGCAAAATAACATGAATACTGTAAAAGTCTGAATCCTTTATGGACAGTGATGCATAGTCCGGTTATAAACAGTCCTGCAAGACATTGTATTCGACACTGTAACGCTGATATGTTCATATGTCATCGATTATCCGAGACTGAGTGAAATTAAAAATAATGGAAGTTCAGCGGCGTCACTATATGCTGGTTAACTCTCCTTAAGTTCTGATTCCAAATTCCAAATCCTGGTAGTGCTAACATTGGCTTCTATGAATATAGCGTAGAAAATTTTATTGCCAGTAATATAACTGGAAAGATGCTACCTACTACACATTTCTACTAAAATGTGTATCCTATAACGATACAAACACGTCCTCGCAGATACATATAACCTCAAGCTTAACTATTATAACAAAATGCATGCAAAACTGTAGGAGGACCACCCTCGCAATATGATTGATTAAAGGTACATCTAATACTACACAGGTTTACCTAAAAAAAATGTCATAATTACATTTACAGACACGTGATATTTTAATATATAAATGTGTGGAAACACGTAATGTAGCTATGCAACGGTTTATATCACGGTTTAAATCTAAATGCGGTAAATATATTTAATAGACTTCAGATTTTTGTACCTGCTCTCGTAAACATAACTAAAATATCGCTATTTAATCGTATATTTCAACTTTTCTCCAATAATCTTAAAAATGAATGAGGTAACACCAATAAATATATATCCAATTATCTTGCGAGAAATTTTTTAAACACGCATTAAAAGTCATATGTATAATTAATGAACTCCTCGTAATTAATTATACATATTAATTCGTGGCACATTTTGTAAAAAGAAGAAAAAAAAACGATTGTTTGAAGTGGCCTACATAAACGCTGGCTCGCAATGGCCTACTTCAATGGAAAATATGAAAATGGATTCTGGTCTAAATTCACAAAACACCAGTACTCAATTTTAAATGTTTGAATATTGTTTTCTGTTGATTAAGAACAACATCCCATGTTTTTATGTAGTTATAAATGAGACACTCATTAGAATTTAGGCCATTCGTTCTTTTTTTTTTTTTTCGAAACGTATACATGAAGGGAAATTATATACTACAAGCCGTGATAAGAAATCGTTTCACGTTCTTGAAATACCGAGAGCTTACTTCTTGTTGCTCTCTGACACTCGCCACATATTATGTTATAATGTTATATTATAGCGCCATGACATTTAGCTGTGTGATAAGCGAACAAACATGCATCAAAGTTACGTTAAACCTGCCATTTGTGAAAGGTAATAATATCAGGCAATATATGTACACGCACGCACACACACACAGACAGACACACACACACACACAGATATACACACACACACACACACAGATTTGTTACATGTAAGCCAGTTATTTAATAAATTGTACATCTCTACTTAGCATTATGAAAGAAATATGAAAGACGAGAATATTATTTCAATACTAGTCTCCCTCTAATAAATTATTATTTCCAAACTTAGACTAATTTATCTACTTTGGTTAATTTATAGCATTTGTGTTATAATTCTGTGTTATATAGAAACGTAGATTAATTTATAACAGTTGTGTGAGATGAGTTCTGTGAAATTGAGGACAGTGCTCAGCATAAACTAGTCTGTGAAGTTGCTTCTATGTCCGATGTTTAGCTACTTTATTTCACTAACATCAATAATGAATTTTAAGCATATACATTTCGCTATCCAATGAATTTCATTCTATGCGGGAAATCAATATAAGAGAGAACTTGTAGATCCAGAGTGGCTGCTTAAATAATGCGTATGCGGGTTGTAGACGTAAGTGTTGTACGTTCGCTTCTTGGTTTATGCGTTTGTAAGAGGGTGATTCACTAATGTAAGTTGGAAGGAATGTCTCCTACATGTAACGTGTTCGAGTTGTAACATAATATGTATAGTTAGCATTTTTAGAAGGCAGTTCACAGAAAGAATCCATTTTCAGTGATTTCTTAAAGAGACATCAATAAAGAACATTGAAATAAATGCAGTAGTGTAATGAGCGCAAGCAAGTGGTAACAAGGATTAACCTTGCATATGAATGTATGCGAGACAGGAAAATTGTATGTGTTCATATAAATTGAAATTTATATGAAGTAGAGTGGAAACTAATATTAATCAAATGAGTTGCATGTAGTTGGTGGAGGAAACAGAAAACGCGACATGTCGAAGAATCCACAACTAGTTTGAAACTGCCGCTTCGCTGGTGTACTGCGTTTCTTTCAGCTAAAGCGGATCCCTGCCGTTTTATTCATACGCCTCCGGCTCTGATTGGCTGGACTCTTCAACAGCACAACTGAACTATGCCACAGCAACAAGCTAAATCATTCCTGTCTCACTATACAACCCTCCTGCAGACTTGAAGTCGACATAAACAAGAAAAAGGGGAAATGCAAAGCAAAGGAAGAAAAAATACAAAGCGAAATATTCCAAACAATGGCAAAAGGAAAATACATTGCATACATGAGCAGTCACCAAATATCCACACACTGGAAAAAACAACATGAATGTATTAAGAAAAGAAAACAAGCATGCAGAAAAGGGTGATAACAGGCACTAAGGGCCCGTTCATATACAAATAGTTTCACAAAGCCTCTCGGGCCAGTGGACCGCTGCGAGTTGTTGTAGCGTATCTTGGTGAAGGTGGGGGGCGACGTTTGTGGGATAGTGCGTGTAGGGGGTGTATATGTGAGCGGTGTGTATGTGAGGTGTATATGGCTTCGTTTTTTTCATACGCCTCCATCTTGTATTGGATGGAATCTTCCACAACACAACTGAACTATGCCACAGCAATAAAATAGATCTTTCCTGTCTCGCTACACTGTCTCTGTTAGAAAGAGACTACAATTTTCGTGGTTTAATCAATAGTTGCAGTTGAAAAATAAATGACTTCAGTTGCCTGAAAAGATAATTGGTAAAGTAGCTTTTGGGATGTTACCTTTCAAAAATTCCTTCCTTAGTTTATAAACTGCATACTAGTCATAAATCATTTTAAGAATATCATTTCTGAAAACTTAACGTTTCATCTAAGTAGAATGTTGAACTGGTAAGCAACACGTCACAAATTCTAAGGTTAAATTGCCGGGATTACGGACTCCTGTTGTCTTCAGATACGTATTTATTGCTGTATTTCTTAAACTATATTTACTTAAAATGGACAACAAAATCTTACCAAGCAAAGGCACGGTTGATGCTGACGGTAAACTGGATTCCAAAATAACCAAGAGTAAGAAAAACGCCACAAAAATGTTAATACCTAGAATATAAAACAAATAAAGAAACATAATTAATATAGTTAACATTAAGAAAATTCTACACATTTAGTCTTTTCATGTTGCAGAGAGCAACAATTCAAAGATTAAAACTTGTTACAAATAAAGAAAAAAATAAAGTTCTTGGTTAATTGACGAGTGGAGTCATTTGGTTTTCCGTATTAGTATGAAGATGATAGAAATGATAGGAAAATTTTCAGCTTCCTACCAACATGAGAGGTTTACTTAGACCCCAGCGGCTCAGTTGGCAATTAGGTCAGCGACTAGTTGATACTGACTGTGTGTAGGAGTCTCAAATTGCAGAAAAATCCAAGAACAAGCAGGAACGCGTTTCCCGAGATAAATTAAAAAATATATCTTAGCTTTTGAAAGAGTTACAGAAACTATGAGTGATTTTCTCAACTTCTTCAGCTCGCGTAAACGACACTGTAGAGAATACTAATGCCCACATCATTTAACAGATACCAGCCAAATTGAAATGGAACAAAACTGTTCATTATGTAGTTGCCGTTAATGCTGTATCTAGCAGAGTTTCTCAATTCTCTTTAGTCCCCTGCTATTCTCTCTCACATTCTGAAAGTGAAACTGAAATTAGAGGAGACCATTATGCTCTCACTATAAGTAGATGCACGGAAATTCTGTCCGTGTAAAAAAAAAAAAGTACTGTTAGTGTGATCTTTTATAACTAGTTGTACTAAGCGAATAGCTGCTTTAATTTTACGTACTTCCACCATCTTACCAAATAAGCTATTTCATTTCAAAAGCTTCCAGGATTCAGAGTAACTGTCTTTTTCTATGACCATCAAGGACCTTCATGAATTGTTACTCGGCGTTGCTGGAATACAACTAACAAGTTTAGGATTCTATAATGGGTATTTTTATGTTGAACGTTAATGTGTTGAGACAAACAGTAATCTTTCCATTAGTCCACCAAAGCGAAGAGTAAGATATGTTGTATTCCACCAGAAATCAAATTGGATAAAACACATCTCTGTTAAAATTTCTTTTGAATTCAAAGAAAATTTATGAAGAAAACAAAGTTGGCGTTTTCTTATATCATAAAGTAAAAAATAACAATGAATACAGTCAAGAATACTCTTCAGAGAATCCCGAAAAAAATCAAACTTTTCACATTTATCTGCATTGCAAAAACAAAGTATATGCACATATAATTACATAAAAAATTCCTTACGTAAAGTCTTGTTATATGTTTAGTCATTTAAGTCTAAAATAATATGTTTCAAAATCTTTTAAATATTTGCTCCACGAGCAACAGCATCTACGTCTTTGAGGATGTATTTGGACACACACACACACACACACACGAATAGTTAAAAGGCAAAGAGGATAACTACGGACAATTCCGAAACCTCATGCTGCTAATTCCAAATTATAAGATCAAAATTTATACCTATATCTGTTGAAGCGCTTGGCTTTGTCTGTATATCCCTAAATGACAATCTGATTAAAGCTAGGGTTTTCAGAAAACGAATTAATTCAACTAACTTGCACATTGCAAATACAATCTGTAAGTAGAACAGTAAAAATATGCAAGAATTTTCAGAAGTTTAAAAAATGACTTGGCTTTTGTTATCTACTTTCCAACGATGGAGCTTTGCATCTTTGTTAGAAATCAGCTCCTTCTCCAGAAGAAGAATTCAAGTATATATACATATATATATATATATATATATATATATATATATGTATATATATATATATACATATATATATATATAAACATATACTCACACAAACATACACTTATATGAATTTAAAGAGAGACAAAAAGCGAGAGGCAAAAAGAAAGAGATGCATATATATATATATTATATATTATATATTATATATATATATATATATATGCACACACACAAATATAGAGGCTTTATAACAGATTTAATATACATATATATATATACATACATATATATGTACATATGTATACATATGTATATATATATACATGTAAGTATATATATATATATATATATATATATATACATGTATATGCATATATGTATATATATACATAGATATATATATATGTATACATATATATACATGCATATATATATGTATATACATATATATATATACATATATACATGCATATATATGTACATATACATATATACATATATATGTATGTATGTATGTATGTATATATATAATATATATATAATATATATATATATATACATATATACATGCATATATATATGTATATATACATATATATATATACATATATACATGCATATATATGTGCATATACATATATACATATATATGTATGTATGTATGTATATATATATATATATATACATATATATATATATATATATAATACATATATACATGCATATATATATGTATATATACATATATATATATATACATATATACATGCATATATATGTGCATATACATATATACATATATATGTATGTATGTATGTATGTATATATATATATATATACATATATATATATATATATATATACACACATATATAGGCGCCGGATTGGCTGTGTGGTAAGTAGCTTGTTTACCAAACACATGGTTCCAGGTTCAGTCCCTCTGCGTGGCACCTTGGCCAAGTGTCTCCAAATACATAGGATCTGAGCATATGAGCCTCGAAAATCAGAATGATTGTACATGAGAAATCACGATAAAAAGCGAGAGGATGATCACTGCAAAAGATTGAGTTGTGATTTTAATTTCCTTTCTTTTCTTCGTACATTTCTTCACACTTCCACTTTTTGAATCAATCTTCTCATTTTTCTCGTGATTTGTCATGTAGTAGCGTACTGATGTTTGAAAATAAAACAGACCAAGTTCTCGGAGCCTCGCGACTGCTTGGAGACACAAGGCATGTTATAAAAACCTACCGAGACATGTCTCCAAATCAAGAACCTATAAGTAGCTCGTAATTTTTATACTGTATACTTTAAGTGTTGTTTATCTCTCACTGGATAGATGAGTTTTTTGTTGATTCTATCTTACCGGAACAGTAAACTACACACACACACACATACACACACATATATACACACATTAACTGATTTGATGTTATATTAGTAATACAAAATATTGTTAAACATGTGGCCGCATAGCATATGTTTGTCAAATCTTTATTGCAATATAAATCTAGACAATACATATCATTAATTTAGTAAAATACTCTTTTATTGTTTCAGTCATATGACTGTGGCCATGCTAGATCACCGCCTTTAGTCGAGCAAATCGACCACAGGACTTATTCTTTTAAGCCTAGTACTTATTTTATCGGTCACTTTTGCCGAACCGCTAGGTTAAGGGGACGTAAACACACCAGCATCGGTTGTCAAGCGATGTTTGGGGGAACAAACCCAGACACAGAAACATATACACACACAAACATACATGTACACACACCACACACACACACACACATATATATAGGGAGAGTTTAGGAAAAAGACAAAAGACGAAGACAAGTGGTGTACAAAACAAACAGATGCATTAGTATAACGCTCAGGAATAGAAAAAGTCTTTTATGTTTCGAGCCTACGCTCTTCTACAGAAAGGGACACAGAAAACAAACGACGGGATTCTTTCAGTTTCCGTCTACCAAATTCACTCACAAGGCTTTGGTCGACCCGAGGCTATAGTAGAAGACACTTTCCCAAGATGCTACGCAGTGGGACTGAACCCGGAACCATGTGGTTCGTAAGCAAGCTACTTACCACACAGCCACTCCTACGCCTTAAAGAAATTAATGCACATCTTAATACACTCTTGGATCAAAACTTTTGAAATTCGACGCTGAATAAAGAAAAAAATCAATAGAAGAAAGATATACAGTAAAAACAATAAAAAAAATTCGCATTACTTACCCAAAGCCATCTTGGCTGGGGATTCCGGAGGTATCCAGAAGAGAACCAATGTAAGAGTTGAAAGTAAAATGCACGGCAAAATCAATAGATAGTTGTAAAAGGCCGAACGCCGCCTGACCTTAAGTGTAAAAGTCAGATCAAGATATGGCTCTGGACAGCAAGTATAATACTGTACATTTCGGCGGGCAGGAGCTTCGATTATTTCCCATGCATTACTGGGCATGTATTCAGACAGATCGATTTTGGTTAAGTTGTCCAGAAAATTAACATCCAGTTTATTACCGTCGTACGTCCATGACCCAAATTTTAGAACACATTCTTGTTCATCAAATGGAAAATGGCTGATGTCTATAGCACATGAACTTTTGTAGATAACCTATAAATATGGGACGAAATAAAGTGATGTCATCTTTTAGCAAGACATTATTGACTTACGATAAAGTAAAATCGTTACGAATATAATTATTAAATTAATATAATTATTAAATTAAATTAGAGATTTGATAAGCAAAAATCCCAAAACTGACACAAATATTGGTGGTTCTAAGAACATTTTGTCTCTCTTGGTTTGGGGTTCATAAAGTGTTTAATGCGATTTTAATTTAACTTAATGCTTATAACAGTAACACATATATTAACACAATATCGTCGATTTAGATTTAAAGAAGAGAAAAGAATTTAAAATCGTTTATTTTTTAATATAACACCAATTTCAAAGAAAGTAGAAACTCAGATGCCGACTTTATTCACAGTAGAGAAATTGCTAAAAACTTACATCGCAATATAAAGCATCAAAATCAACAACAGCAAGAAGAAGAAGAAGAAGAAGAAGAAGAAGAAGAAGAACAACAACAACAACAACAACAACAAGAACAACAGCAACAACAAGAACAACAACAACAGAAGCAGAGGCAGAAGCAGCGATTGACTGCAGGAACTCGGTATGTGATTGTTACTTCTTTTATCAACCCCTCGAGGGTGAAATGCAAATCAAGCTCCCCAGCATTCCCATTCAATCCCTAAAGCGACGTAATTGAATAGCACAAGGCTTTTAATCTTGCTTTGAAGCAATTCTCTTAGTTACTACAATCGATAACACCAATAATATAATTCTTTCTACTAAACACAGAAGGTCTGAGATATTTTGGCGGTGAAGTGAAGGGGCGGGGCGGGGCTCGTCGATTATGTTGCTCTCAGTAGTTGACTAGTACTTTATATTATTGACACGAAAAGAATGAAAGGCAAAGTCGACCTCGGCAGAATTTGAAATCAAAATGTAAAGACTCAGAATAAATGTCGGTAATCATTTAGCCCGGCTTGCTCTAACGCTTCAGCTAGCTCGCCGCTTTTAAGAAGTTTTTTTTTCTTTCTATTATTGACACTTATCCTGAAATTTTATGAGGAATGGCTAGTCAATTACATCGACTCTAGTGCTCAACTGGTAATTATCGAATCCGAAAGGATGTAAGACAAAATCGACCTCCACATTTGAACTCAGAACGTAACGGCAGAAGAAATATCTATTTCTTTACTACCTACAAGGGGCTAAACACAGAGGTCACAAACAAGGACAGACACACGGATTAAGTCGATTATATCGACCCCAGTGCGTAACCGGTACTTAACTTATCGACCCTAAAAGGATGAAAGACAAAGTTGACCTAGGCAGAATTTGAACTCAGAACGTACGGCAGACGAAATACCGATAAGCATTTCGCCCGCCGTGCTAACGTTTCTGCCAGCTCGCCGCGAGCATTTTGTCCAGTGCATTAAAGATTCTACTAGCTTATTGCCTTATGATAAATAAATATAATCATACTGGCCCAGGATCATCTTGCGTGTGTTCATAATATTGACGAGAACATTATATTGGAAGTAATCGACTGAAATTCCTATTTCAAATCCTGATTGTATAAATTTCACATTATGTAACGAATGTCATAAATAGAAATGCAAGAACATTATATAGGCTTCCTTTCTCTCTTATTCAAATCGGATGTATTCTGCTTAGCTAAGAAATCAATTATAAAATTACGTTGCGTTATTTTCGGAGAATATTCCGTTATGGATAGTGTGGTAGCTATTTTGGTCCCGGAGGTTTGTGACTGGCAGTTTAATTTCAATGGGTAATGGAAAGACCGCTTCTTTTCTCTTCATTATCAATGTTAGTGAAGTAAGCTGTCATAGCAACAAAATTCCACGTCAAGAATCCAAACTTTAGAGAGCTTTTAAGATAATCTAATCTAAAGGGAGGGAATCTTGGAATTACGGCTTCTTTTACCTTATCGAAATATCTGTTTTGTACGAGGAGAAAGAGAGAGAGAGAGAGAGAGAGAGAGAGAGAGAGAGAGAGAGAGAGAGAGAGATGAGATGGGGAGGGAGAAATTTAGCAGCACGAATATTTCCAGAAATAATTATTGTTATATATTTTATTTGATCATTTTCGCCTGTAAATGATAGAATATTTCATTTTAATAACCTCCATTATTTCTAGTCTTTGTTAGAGAATCAAATATTTCTTTAGAACAACGTCAATGACTAGATCATCTATGTTCTATGTCATGTTGACTTAACTCATTTCAGAATTTTTATTTAACTTCATAGATCCAGTCTCCAGAAACATTTAGTAGCATCAACTAGAATGACCACATCGATATATAGGTAAAACTGGTAATAAATTTACCGTCTAAAAGAGAGTTACTAGGGTGAGCAGAAATAGTAGCGCTTGCGATTGAAAGCCGTTGTTATGTTGCGATTTTATATTTCGATATATAATGTTAAAATGTGCAATACCCAGACTTATACGAGTGTTATACTGAATGTAATGTAAACGTAGGCATAACTTTTTATTTTATTGCCTGACATAGGAATTTCAAATTCTATATGTTGGTAGGTCAACTCTTCCACTATATATATATGTACTACTGCAACATAATTTCTATCAAAAGCAATGCATTTGTATTATTGTGGACCAAACTTTCGAATTCGCTTTGAAAATACTCAGGTATGCACTGCTGTACCCACTTATCCGTAGCCATTTTCTCCTTCTCTATGTCATGAAATCTTTGTCCTTGGAAACTGCCCATTGTTTGATCAAGCAAGTAGAAGTTGGTGGACGCCGGATCAATGATATACGGTGTATGGGGAGGGTGCACTGGCAGGTCCAATTTGCCAATTGTCTGATATGTAGCCAAAGACGTGTGATGTCATGCATTGTCAGAGTCACTGTTGATAGCTTCTAGATTCTTTTTTGGTTCTTCTTGTTAATGGATTCGTTAATCATTTTGAGTGTCTCAATATACTGCTTGCTGGTTACAGCACTATAGCGTTCTAGAAGATCAAGTAGAATGACTACCTTGTCATCGTACTCACACCAAAAAATACAATTACTATGACTTTCTGTGGAGGTGCAATTGCCCAGTGGTTAGGGCAGCGGTTAGGTCGGAGGATCGCGGTTTCGATTCCCAGATCGGGCGTTGTGTGTGATTATTGAGCGAAAACACCTAAAGCTCCACGAGGCTCCCGCAGGAGGTGGTGGCAACCCCTGTTGTACTCTTTCGCCCCAACTTCCTCTCACTCTCTTTTCCCGTTTCTTGAGTAACGCTGCGATGGAGTGACGTCCCGTCCGGCTGGGAGGAACACATACGCCACAGAAACCGGGAAACCGAGCCCATGAGCCTGGCTAGGCTTGAAAAGGGCGCATAAATAAAAAAAAATGACTTTCTGTACTGTGTTTTGGCTCTTGCTATTTTTAGACCTTGCAGAAAAGGTGTGAAACCATTCCATGGACTGAGCATTTCTTTCCGGATCATAAAGAAGCGCTCACGTTTTGTGTCATCAGATTGGAAAAAAATGTGTCTTCATTGACTGCAAACCCTTTCAATAGATCAAAGTAGACTTCCACCATCTCTATCTTTTAAATCGATTGTTAGGTACCGAAGTACCGACTTTCACATACTTGCCAATACTCCAAATATTTCGCCACCTTCTGCAATGTGTTGCGACCAGAGCTGTGCACCAAGTTGTGCACCAAACACACAGATCCATCAGTGTATATTGCACTTGTCAAAGTTGTCATCTTTGCAACAGCCTGCAGACTTCTATGGATGTCGGACAGCTATCATTCCCACTTCATAAAAACTCGATAACATTATGCTGCTTCCCCTCAGAAGCCAGCATTTGCATGCGATGAAGAGCAGGAAAAATAGTTATGTTGCTGTTGAGAATGAGTTGCTCTACCAATATGCACGAGCTGTTTGAATGACCTGTGTCTGTTAATAAAAAAAGTAATACCTACTTTTGTATTAATTTTATATAACCCTCGTATCAGGGGTACCAATTCATTTGATTGTACCGCATCTACTTACGAAACTTGTCTTTTGCTACATTTAGAACACAATAAATCATTCTGGTTATGGAGAAGAAAATGCCAAGTCAAACTTTAGAGGCTTTGAGCTCGAACATTAGAAGCTGAAAAACATTTATCTCTATAATCTGTCGAAGTTACCGCCTCCTCCCATTATTACAAGTGATCTAAACTAACCTGAGAATAATACCTTCCGACGTTATTCAACATTTTCTTTTAATGTTCTTGTGTTTTAGAAATAGTTTGCTTAAAACCGACACCGAACATCGATAGTTTAGCTTTCTCAGTTAAAATAACGTTCAGAGAGAAGTAAGGAAGAATGAGATAGAGAGAGGGAGAAAAAGAGAGGGAGAGGGAGAGAGAGAGAGATAGAGAGTGAGAGATAGGGAGAAAGAGAGGAAAAAATCCCCGCGGAAATAACGATAAGACTACGAGAACGAAAGTATTGATTAATTTCTATAGCCCATTTCCAATTTACAGATGTAAAATGTCTGACACCATGTTTTATCTTTGTCAACATCCGTTTGGCATCAGCCTCGGTATTAGGCTGTTTGCAATTTCAGTCGTAACGGCATTCAGGCTAATTCAGCTTGTGTTACACGTAGCCGTAAACATGGAAGCGAATCTAAAATAAATCATTTATTCGTAACGTTAGCTCAGCCATTTTACTAGACTCGATCTATCTGTTTCTTCAAGAGAAGTTTACCACAGAGTTTGCTGAATAAATCAACTGGGAACTTTACACTCACAACGCCGAACAACTCTGCCAACAGTTAATAAATAATTATAACCAGCAACAAACACAAAAAGAGAAATGATCATTGTATTTCGTACATGATTTCTAACTTATGCACAGTTTAGAGAAGGGGCCTAATCAAATACATTGTACCAGCTTGACTGGGATATATTTTATCGATGACAGACGGATGGGAGGCAAAGATAAATTTGAACTAAGGCAGTGTAAAGAACAAAGTACATATTGTAAGTGTTTCGGCGCTCCTGTTGTTTCTGCTATCCACTAACCCTTTATAATAATTATTAGTGAGACTCGTGGAAATTCCACAGAACAAAGAAGATTAAGAGAAGCTATTTAAGAAAGAAAGAATGATTTGCATTTATATTTGTATTTTGCTAAGTTAATTCACTTTCAGTCCCAGTAATATATGATTTTAAAACTCCCTCTGATAAGCACTTTATACTTCTTCAACAAACTTTTTAACCATCTAATTCCCCTCCTCATGCGTTTAACATTTCTCTCTTTCTCTTCATCTCTCACTTCCGCTAACCACATGGATGGCGGCATAATGCATCGGTTGGCTACCTGCTCTCTCACACACTCTCACATTCCCTCTTCCCCTATGTCTCTCTCTCTCTCACTCCATCTCCTCCTCTGTAACAAACTAAAACGTAAACTGTGAACGAACAGGTAGAAGAATAATATAATAGATTTATTTCAATAAAATACTTTTCACTATCAATACATCTCCACCCCGCCAAATATCACCATCACTATAGTTTTACTTACTGAAAATTCAAACGCTATCTACCTCCTTTTTCTTTCTTTCTTTCTTTCTTTTTCTCTGTCTCTTAATGTAACTGCCTCCTCTCTCTCTCTCTCTCTCTCTCTTTATTTAACCTCACTACCAGAACATCAACCTCTGCTAAACATTATATCTTAAACATATCGCTTTCTCTTTACTTTTTCCTCCCCACCCTACAGCACGCTATTAACACTTCTCCCTCCCTCTTTTCTTTCACCATCTTTTTCTCTCACCTATCGCCTCTGCCTTCAACTAACCACGTGACACATTTGGCCTTGTTATGCATATATCTCTACTTCTTTCTCACGTCTTTCTTCTCTACTCACACTCCACCCTCTCTCTCACTTGTGTTCTACCTCTCACTCACTCCACGTCCCTTACCAACTAAAGTATAACGGGTGAGTGAACAAGTAGATTATTATATAGATTTCTATGAAAGGGATACGGTCATACATTCTTGGGGAAAGGCAATAGAGTGGTCAATCTCAAGACTGCCAATAAGAAAACAACTCAGGTTATAGGCGAGCAATTTAAGAGTCCTGTTCTGAAGTTGTTCATAAGCAGTTCTGAAGTCATTAGCAAAACTATTGTTAAACTGGAGTTCTCAAGGGTGAAAGACTAGTGGTACGTGACGTATAGAAACAGTTCTCAAAAGCGAAAAACTCATTGAGTGTGGCATATGACAGCAAGAAACCATACTAATGGTTAAGGAAAAGGATTAAAAGATTTAAGTGGGTAAATTAGATGATAGTTTATTACTGTTGTAGAATTAAATTTCTTATCAGCTCGTGTATTAGGCCATTATATTATTTCTCTGAAGGATAAGTCTCTGTATCGTTAGAGGTTTCACTCCGCACAACAAATCAACTCACTGGAATTCACTTTTATCTAGGACATTTAATAGGTTAACATTACCGACGTAGCTCCTTCAGATTCCAGATAATTCCTTATCTGAGAAGTGACTGTTAGTTTGTATATTATTGTGTAAGGATGACAAGTGATGGCAGAGCCAGTAGAGGTGTAACTCAGAATTTATCGGTTTATAGACTATATACAAACTATTCAGGAGAGTATATGGAGGCTATATAATAAAAATCACTTAGTTTAATGAGTTATTCTTATCTTCTATCTCATCACCCGTTAGAATATTCACATACCAATGAAGAGATCACCATAGCTCGAATGATAGTAATAATGGCCACAATTACCGAACAATGCATCGAATAAATTATTTTCTAATAAAAATACATTCTCAAAGACATCTCCGAGTGTTCAATGTCTGCAGATAAGTTTAAAGATGTTCATACTTTTCAAACATTGCTCTTTAAACAGATAGTCAAAATATTTATCCCTTTGTTAGTCTACTAGTGATAAACTAGTATTTGCCACGTTTGATTTCTTTCTCATAATAGAACATTATTTTCATTTCATTCACTTTCTTTTATAGATAGTTCACTCGGAATCACTGTTGCTTTAAGCTACCGAGTAAGATAAATGGATTTCATTTGAAAAGTACATTCAACTTAATATTACACACTATTACAAATTTCGGGTAGCAAATTTTACAACGTTTGAGAAAATTTCATAACGCCTACTATTATATTTATCTGAATTCGTTGCAGCGAGCAAAATATGTATTATTCAATAAATAAAGAGTAAGAATTCCATAACTTAACGTCAATAATAATAATAATAATAATAATAATAATAATAATAATAATAATAATAATAATAATGAGGCCTTCAATGATATGAACTATCATAATCGTTGTTTTCTTTCTTTGCCACGCAAGAAGCATGAATATAAAGTTTTTCAGTACACAAGGAATTAACATTTTTCAATTCTATATAGATACATATGCGCATATGCATGAGTCTATGTATGTGTAACTCCATCTCATACATAAATGCATATATACTGTGTCATCTCATAAACAATGCAGTTTTTTAATACTTCTTTTATTTTTCCAAATTAAGATAAACAAACTTCTTTTTTTAACGTAAAATATACTCTCATTCATTTTCTACGAATCGTTAATCCGAAATAGAAGTAACTACAACCTTTCTATTTGGTAGAATTGCAAGGCCCTTCTTCCAAAATTCACTTGTCCGTGATAAAAATATTCCTCCAGTACTGTTCTGACCTTGTCTAGAGAATTTATATTCTTACCGTCAAAATGATTTTGAACTCCGCAGAATAAATGATAATCAGATGGGGCAATGTCCAGTGAATATGGTGGGTGAAACATCGTTTCCCATTCAAACTGCTCCAGCTTTTGGAATGACATCCTCGCTATATGTGGCCGAGCATTATCTTGATGGAAGAAAACCTTTCGTTGTCAAACTAAAGGTGGTCGTTTTCCCTCTAGCGCTGACTTAAGCCGCTCAAGCTGCTCGGAGATGATTTCCTTTGTCATCGTTTGGTTCGGGTTTAATATTTCGAAGTGGACTAAGACTTTCATATCCCACCAAACAGATAACAACAACTTACGTTGGTGAAGACTGTCTTCAACCTGGGGTGCCAGTGTTTCTCCTTTCCCCACCCAAAGTCTTGTAGAGAACCCATTTCTCGTCACAAGCCACCATTCGGTTCAAAAAAGGTTTATTCGTGCGACGTGGCAGCAAAAAAGTGCACACATTCACTCTCTGCGCGCGATTAGACTCGGTAAGTTTGTGAGGTGAATGGTTAAATGACTAAATCCAAGCTTCTCTCTCTAGCTCTTCAACAGTTACGATAGGATATATGGAATATTATATATAGATATATATATATATATCACAACAAGGAACGGCATAATAGCCATTCACCCACTAGAAATACAGCCAAAAGCTTCAACCGCAAAATATTATTCTGTAAACCAGAGAAAATTAAAAAAAAACATTTACCCTGAATTCCTTATACTAGCACTTTCGTCTCGGTGCATCGTATAAGGAATTTCAGGTAATGTTTTTTTTAATTTTCTCCTGGTTTACAGAATTATGTTATTTTGCGTTGAAGCTTTTTGGCTGTTATTTTCTAGTGGGTGAATGGCCTATTATGGCGTTCCTTGATTGTGATATTGAACTTAAAATGTTTATGACTAATAATTTTTTCCCACTAGCCGCTGGGGCACAAAGAATTCTACAAAATTTTTTTGCCTCCTATATTGATATTATGATATATATATATATATATATATATATATATATATAAAACTGTTGTATATATTTGACTTGGTTTCAGAAATTTGCGCTACGGCTTGTTGAACCAGCTGTGAAATTTAATTTTAATGTTTACGTTTATATAGAGAAAAATGAATAATTCATTTTGAGTTACAATGATAGTATAAACAGTTTTGAAGACTAAAATCCAGAGACCGTGGTTAAAATTTTGTGAAGTGGTGGTGAATGGGCAAACATATTGACTGTGAAGGAAGGACATGGATGCTCAGCGAAGCTGTAGAATTGTTGTAATGTTAATTTCTATCGAGATTATTGATATAAATAAGCTAGAGGAAAATTACTACGAAAATGGCAATAGTATTTTTTTTTATGTAGTCTATATTTATATGTGCTTACTTTTGTGTGTAGGTGTTTTAAATCTTATCTGTGTAAATGTGTGTATCTATCTGTGTTTCTTTATGCTTAATTATTTTTGTATGGTTGTGTGCTTTTGAATATACGTGGGCGGGTTTGTTTATACGTTGTCTGCGATATATGATTTATTTTTGTGGATTTTTCTTGAAAAAAATAAACTAGGAAGATAATACATGACAATTAAATGAAAAGTCATATACGATTTAAGCTTAAAATTTCCCATCATATATGTTTTATGTTCTATATAATTTCATTAAATATCTACCCATATATTTAGTATTATTTTGTCTGTGAATTATTAGATATATACATGTAATTTATGTATTTTGTATGGCGATATGTGTGTTTATATGCGTTTGTATTAAGATATTTGTGTGCCTTTTCACAAAACACGACAGTGTATTAACTTACTTATTGAATATTTAAAATTTAAAAGTATTGCGAGATATATAATTTATGATATAGTTTATGTATTTCTATTTTCCCATTCCTGTTTATCACTTAATGGTTGATATATAACTTTATTATGAAATGCCAAAAATACACGTTTTAAAATAAAATGATCTATAATATATTAATTTTAGTATCTTTTCTAGAATTTATGCACAGGAAAAACGAATGAAAGATTATACAAACATGGTGGACAAATGAAATATGTCTGTTTGTCTCAAGCTGAGTCTCATATTACAGCAGACTTTCCTGACATATCTACTTTATGTATGATACACAGAATATTATTTTAAACTAATACTGCTTCTGATGCACACAACGTGTTTTTATCTAGGGCTGCCAGGTAATTTCAATAATCACTATCTTATTATGTGTCAGTATCTTCGGATTTTCTCTTAACATACGATTGTTAGTGTATACCTGCAACTGACGAAGTTAAAAAATGCGGAAATACCACAACCGTTTCTGCACGATCTTCTTCTTCTACTGATATATATTAATATTTTAAAACGTACTAAATCTCTAAGAGATACTATATCCTGATGAATACCGTAGTAAATTAGCCTTTTCATGATGTATCAAATTCAAGTATGATATACAGATCGCTATCTGTAAACTAATACAGTTTTTGTTGCACACAATGGAAAATACAATGAGACAGAATTTGCATTGGATATAGGTTACCATTTGATCAGGAAATAAACGATACTTTAGTGTAACTGGGGAAAACTACTAAATGAAATTCAACAATGTTTCTTGCCGAAGAAAGTCAATGTCTCGTAAAATTTAAGTAAAACATATTTTACCTTAACTGTGTATGGCACACATTGTAAATGGTAAGAATACGTGAACTATTTGAATACTTTCTAGAAATACACTGTCGAATTTTCGATATCATTTATGGTAGTACTAGTGAAAAATAAACTAACGCGTGCTAACTTTTATGTATGTATGTATGTATGTATGTATGTATGTATGTATGTATGTATGTATGTATGTATGTATGTATGTATCTCTCTCTCTCTATATATATATATATACAAATACATACATAGATATATACATATATATATGTATATATACTTATATATACATAAATATATGTACATACATATAAAAAACATATATATATATATGCATACATATATATGCAAACATATATACATGCATATACATACATATAGATATATACATACATATATCATATATATACAAATACATATACATATATATACACACATATTTATATACATACACATATCTATGTATATATACCTAAATATATACACGTACAATATATACACATATATAGGGAGAATTCACAAAAGAACACAAAAGACGAAGACAGGTGGTGTAGACAACAAACAGATGTATTAGTATAACGCTTGGGAAATGAAAAGTCTTTAACGTTTCGAGCGTACGCTCTTCTACAGAAAGGAACACAGAAAGAAACAAGGAGCGAAAATAAAATATGTGTAGTTGCTAGCGATCTATCATGTATATATATATATATATATATATATATATTATATATATATATATATATATACACATATAAATATACTTATATATGCACATATATACATATATATATGTATGTATATATATATGTATATACTTATATATATAGACATATGTATATACATATATATATATATATTATTTATATTACACACACACACACACACACACACACACACACACACACACACACACACATATATATATATATATATATATATATATATGTTCTCTGTGTGATGAGTCTCACCAATTAACCAAAAAGTCTATAAAAGATACTGGAAAATTAAAATGTATGCGGTAGAACAGAATCACTATTGTAGAAATGTCTTAATTTTCGTTCAAAGTCGAAGTGAATTGTAGCACGAAAATTACGATTATATTGATAAATCCCATGAAAATTGATACTTGAAAAATTAACAAGTGTATGTTAAGGTAATTCCTAAAATAATGGAGGTACTCGAAGCTATATAATGTTTTCCCCATATATCGTCATAATATTAGTAAATCGTAAAAATTTGGTATTAGAAATACTCTGCTGCTTATTCTAAGAAAATTATTTTCTCGAATCCTCAGCTAACATTGAACATTTAGACATCGGCAAACTTTTTACAACACAAAGCTGTATAAATAAAACACGTAGACCTCTTGTACATAAAGAACAAAATCGTTAAATTCTCTATTTAATTTTAGCATGGGTCCCAAACACTCAGCACACGTTAGTGATTATAAAGGTTTGTTTCCATCGATTAAAATAAAATGTTCTCACACAGGAGGTTGATACAGTCTTTGCATAACGGCAATCCACAAACGAATGACAGAATCCAGAATATCTACATCTTTTGCTATAGACCGATTCAGATACAAGTAAGAAAGATTGTCAAGCTTAGAAAATCCTGAAATGCGTCTTACCTGGGGCATCCACACTATAGCTCCTGTAGACTTGACGACGACAAGAGCCTCTCGGTGTTCTTCGGTTCGCTCATCTGCACTGTAAATAATCGCAAATTGTAACAAATAAAGGTCTGACGTAAACTTTGGAAACATAGCATTCACGCAAGTTATAATTTGTCTGTTATAAGGAATATTAGGAAATGCATAAAGCTATATGACGAATCTACAGTAACTATCACACCATTTTTATAAATGCAGAAATGCTCACTTTGTTCTCTTATATGTAAGTACACATTTTGCTAAATTTTGTACGACTTTTTCATTTCAACCTTTTCACGCTTATTCGTTCATTCCTCTCTTCGTTCTTTCTCCACATCGATATTCTTCCCTGTTTTTGTGAAAACTCTGTATCTCTGCCGTAAGGCTTCATTTCTACACACGCCACCTGAATTCAATTCGTCCCCAGTCGAAAGACACCTGTTGTTATGTCCTGTTATTATTATTATTATTATTATTATTATTATTATTATTATTATTATTATTATCATTATTATTATTATTAATTTTATTGTTGTCCGGATGTTTTGTGTTCTAGTCTCATTTTGTATTTCATATATATATATATATATATATATATGTGTGTGTGTAGGCATGAATACGCGCCTGTATGTCCGTTTCTATATGTTTGTGTGTGTGTTTTCCCCCGAGAGAGTTCATTCATATTGGATAGGTTGTGCATGGTTAGGATGAAGTCAACGTTTATTGTGCAGTGGAATAAATCTGCCACGTAACCATGTGACCAACAACCAGTGGTCATTTATATTCAGAAATGGTGACGAGCAAGGCAGCTAGCTAGCAGAAACGTTAGCGCACCGGACGAAATGCGTAGCGTTAGTTCGTCTGTCTTTACGATCTGAGTTCAAATTCCGCCGAGTTCACTTTGCCTTTCATCCTTTCAAGGTTGATTAAATAAGTACCATTTACGCACTGAGGTCGGTTTAATCGACTTAATCCGTTTGTCTGTCCTTGTTTGTCCTCTCTGTGTTTAGCTCCTTGTGGGTAGTAAAGAAATAGAAATAGGTATTTCGTCTGTAGCTACATTCTGAGTTCAAATTCCGCCGAGTTCACTTTGCCTTTCATCCTTTCAGGGTTGATTAAATAAGTACCATTTACGCACTGGGGTCGGTTTAATCGACTTAATCCGTTTGTCTGTCCTTGTTTATCCTCTCTGTGTTTAGCCCCTTGTGGGTAGTAAAGAAATAAGAAATAGTGACGAACATCGTCATTATTGGCACTTTTTATGTTCCTAGTTAAGGTTGAAATATAACATTTTGATATCATTATCAATAGAAGCGGTAATCTGGCAGAAGCGTTAGTGTTTCGAAATAAATTCTTTGCAGTATATATTCCAACGCTTAAACAAGTTTTTGCGAGGTCAAATTTGCTTTTGATTCTTCTGAGTTCTATATAATACAGGACTAGTCAAGCAGTATAGGGTTGAATGTAATCAATTAGCTCTCTCATACACACGAAACAGCGGCCTTGTACTTAAACAAGAAACCATTCTAAAAAATAGTATTTGAAGTGGTACCCAGCAGAAACGTCAAATCTTCGGAGAAACTGAAAATAACTCGCTGTATTTTGTCACTTTTATTTTTGCATGCGTCAAGTTTAAATTACACCGAGGTCAACATTGCATTCCTCCTCTTACACCACCTCCTCCTCCTACATCTCCTCCTCCCCTCGCCTCCTCCTCCCCTCCCCTCCCCCCATCCTCCTCATCATCAACAACAACAACCTCCTAAACATTAGTCTCGATCCTAGGATTCATACACCCAATTTCCAGGTTTCTATGGCATCTGTGGCGGGGCTTACAGCTGAGTGGGCTGGAACAACGTGAAATAAAATGTTTTGTTGAAGAACACAACGCACCGGGGGTCAATACAATAAGGTATCAACTAATTACTGAGTAGATATAATGGATTAACTCCCTTCGAAATTTCTGGCCTTGTGTCTAAATTAAAAACAATATATTTTTTTGTATAAATTATCTGATATGTAATTTTTCTTCTGATTTGCAATAAGTGGAACATTCAATTAGGGAACAGGCGTAGGAGTGGCTGTGTGGTAAGTAGCTTGCTTACGAACTACATGGTTCCGGTTCAGTCCCACTGCGTGGCACCTTGGGCAAGCGTCTTCTACGATAGCCTCGGGCTGAACAAAGCCGTGTGAGTGGATTTGGTAGAGAGAAACTGAAAGAATCCCGTCGTATACATGTATATGTGTATATGTATGTATGTATATATGTTTGTGTGTCTGTGTTTCTGTGTTTGTGCGCCCCTCCCAACATCGCTTGACAACCGATGCTGGTGTGTTTACGTTCCCGTAACCTAGCGGTTCAGCAAAAGACCGATAAAGAAGTACTAGGCTTACAAAGAATAAGTCCTGCTCGACTAAAGTTGGTATTCCAGCATGGCCACAGTCAAATGATTGAAACAAGTAAAAGAGTAAAAGAGAGAGTGAAAGAGAGATAGAATACTTTAATGTTCATTGTAAAGCATAAGGTAAAGGCTCGATTTCAGCTAAAGTTTAGTCTTCTGTATTGCATAGTAAACTTTTTTCACTCTTCCTTCGTCTGTGTTAATTTTCAATGTAAAGCAGAATGTAAAGGTTCGAATTTTGTTAAATTTCCTTGTTTTCTATTTTTTCTGTTTCCCCCTCATCCGCAGAGATACGTTTGAACATCTTTATATTTTTCACATACTGCTCTTGGAAATTAAGTTTATGTTACTAATGAATTATTGACAAAGTAAGACTTTCAACATTATGTTTAAACTTAGCAGGGCAGGTAGGACTGCAAAAATGTCGAACCAGATGTTTTGTGGTAATTTGTTCTAGTTCTTTTTATTTTGTGTACAAGTGCCACCATGGCCGATTTATACGGCACACTTAATCTGGCAATCGGTTTAAGACAACTTTGGTAGATTTTAGAGGAATTCACTATGTCGCAAGAATTCGATCCAGCTTTCAGTTTGATGATATCTTTCTACTAGGCTCAGAGTCTCTGTAACAGGTTATGGGTACTGCTTTCCCGAGTGATTTAAATATAATAAAGCACACAGAGCGATACAGGAGAAATAGAATGAAACATGAGAGCGAACAGAAATTTCTTTATCTATCAAGCTCGTCACAGTCAGTAGCATTCAAATGTTTTTCATCGAAGAAATTCATTCAAACTGCTAAGGGTTTAATTTACGGAATATTGATGAAATCAACCCCTTTTGAGCACTGGAATTAATCTATTGCAACACAAAGTCCCATATCTGCCCAACAACCAAAGGCCGTTTACTGTCAGATATGGTGACCAAATTCTACGTATTTTAAAAAAATTTCCTATACAATAGGATAAGTAGACCTCAAACATTAGGTATAGTTTTCCTTAAGTTAATGTTTTGTAAGCTGTAGAATACTTAGATGTTTTTGGTGCGATTGGCGGTTGACGAGAGGATAGACGTAATTAGATTTTTTTCTTTGATTAAAGATTCATAAGGGTGCGTTAACTCCGGTCTTGCAAGCTCTCGAGATTAAGAATAACTAATTCATTTTTATAGTAAAAGAACTATAACAAACAAAGACATCTACATAATTAAGCAATGTTGATGGCTGATGATTAATAGTTTTTTTCCCCATACAGCTTGCGTCTGCGCGCGTACACGCACACACATCTTATCTTTTACTTGTTTCAGACATTAAACTGCGGCCATGCTGCATCAGCGCTCTGAAATAGTTTTAGTCTAATGAATCAACTCCAGTATTCATTTTATAAGTCTGGCATTTATTATAACGGTGTCTTTTGCCGAACAGCTAAGTTACGAATACATAAACACAGCAACACTGCACCTGCGCCCAAAAAGTCACGCCATATGTGTGTGTGTATATATATAATATATATATATATATATATATATATATATATATATATATATATATATATCTATATATATAAAAGGCCAGTAACAGGTTGCTTAGCCACATACCGAAAAATTAGAAATAGCAGCCAAAGACTGCTTATTTCTATATATATATATATATAACTATAAATATATATATATATATAACTATAAATTGAAACAGAAAACCTACGAACGGTAACCCGATATCCCGTCAGGCCCTCCCGTATTAAGAGCCTGGAGGAGAGGAACGAAGTGAGGAAGAGGCAGACAAAGACGAAGAACAAGGAAGTAGTAGTAGTAGTAGTAAACGAAAGATGAAAGGTGTTATGCCAAAAACGTCATGAAGAGTATGATGCTAATAACGAGAATAGGTCAAAAGATGGGCAGTGAGAGCGCCATGACAGCCTTCACATTATTATACACCCTATTAATAAAGCATATTACTCTAACTCCAATATTCGAGTACTATTTTTTCCCACCTTGTTTCAAATTTATATACTTTATATATATATATATATACATATATATATATACCAGAATAAGTATATAATTTGAAACAAGGTGGGAAAAAATAGTACTCGAATATTGGAGTTAGAGTAATATGCTTTATTAATAGGGTGTATAATAATGTGAAGGCTGTCATGGCGCTCTCACTGCCCATCTTTTGACCTATTCTCGTTATTAGCATCATACTCTTCATGACGTTTTTGGCATAACACCTTTCATCTTTCGTTTACTACTACTACTACTACTACTACTACTACTACTACTACTACTTCCTTGTTCTTCGTCTTTGTCTGCCTTTTCCTCATTTCGTTCCTCTCCTCCAGGCTCTTAATACGGGAGGGCCCGACGGGATATCGGGTTACCGTTCGTAGGTTTTCTGTTTCAATTTACCGGCGGCTGTCCCACTGTATCTTCAGTTTACCTGGCTGTCAGAAACAGGTGCGATGCACTGGTGTCATTTCCTTCTAGCCAGAATGGTATTTAATGATTTCTGATTTAGATTTCCGTTCTGGCACTGAAGCAAACCGCCGCGTTTTTAATTAATGCATTTTTTAAAGGTTTATAATCTTTATGGATATTTTTCATGTTTACTTTTCCGAAATTCAGCCGGGAGCAAATACATAATTTCATTAAAAAAAGATAGTTCTCTTTGGGTACTCTCATGAAGCAATCCATAATTTAAAGAGATTCGGAGGCGTTTTAATACACATATAATTTATGCTGAGGGGTGCCTGGATGTAGTCAACGAATGGCCTCTATATGTGATCATTTGATTTGCTAGAAACTGCAGCCAATTTTCCATCAATTTACACTGCCTTGTTTTTACCTCTTTGTTTTTAGAATTAGCATATGTGATAATAGCTGAATAAAAAAATTGAAAAAAACTCCCGATAAAACAAAGACCATGATTGATAAGGGAGTTAAAGCAGGGTTAAAAAAGAACAACAACAATACTGAATATCAGACGCATCAGAGATTTTTTTTAAAGTTGTTGTCGTCGACCCTCTCCCTGTCAGTGAAGCAGTCATAGTTCTCTCCTTCTAACTTTTCTTCCTCTATCTTTCTTCTCCCCTTCTTATTACCATGGTTCACAGTTTTTATTCAAATAATTATGGATATAAGTGTGAAACGAAAGGACTCTAAATATAAACAAAAATACAAATAAAAATTATACAAGTAAAATTACTTACTAATTATAAAGTTTAAAGTCAGGTTTCCATACTTTATCTTGGTGGATTCGTACGTTCGTCACACCGCCATATTGTGCTGGATCCCAAACAAGAAACTCATCTTTCCAAGCCTGCAATAGATTTATACATTATATATATTTATCATTCTGTTGATAATTATATATTTAGAAATTTCTATGCGAAATCTTTTCAATGCAAATTATCATTTCCCTTAATAAGGGAAAAAATATTTGTATGTGTCGAATATATGAGTTCGACAGAACGAAATATACCACAGTTTGCTATGAATGATTAAAATGAATACATATTTATTCTCGTTCTTTATTTGCACTATGAGTATGTTGTTAAATAATGGTTACATTACTAACCCTTTGTGCATGGTGTATATATATATATATATATATATATATATATATATATATATATCCACACACACACGCACATACGTTGGGTTATCCCATAAATAATGCGTTTCTTTCAGTTGCATGAACGAAATGTCAGAGGGGGACAGGATAAACTACCTGCATCATCTTGCTATAAAAGCAGGTAGTAATTTTACCTTGTGTTTACTCTGAGTGCATATTTTGGAGAGTGATTATTTCAAAGCTATAATGTAAGTGACAAAGGAATATATTCGGTTTATTTATGAGTTCGATAATGCCAACAACGCACCGGAAAGTGCGAGGAATATTTATGCAGTATTTGGGGATCGGCCAATAAGCGTAAGCCAGTGTCAACGGTGGTTGCAGAAATTCCGAGCTGGAAACTACGGTCTAGAAACAAGCCTCATCCTGGAAGATCTCTAGAGCTCGACGTGGATGTCCTGCAAACCCTGGTGGAGCAAAATCCCATTGTAACTGTTGAGGAACTAGAAGAGAAGCTGATAGGTGCTGTCCTTCCTACCCACCGATGAAATCATCAAATAAATATGATTTCCGAAGTATTCTTAACCTTATCTCTATTGTTAAGTGTTAACTGGCCAATATGACTCGCGCAAAATGCCATGATGTTTACGCTTATATGAATTCAGATCGAACTTACGGCTAAAAATTACTAAGAAATGCCTCTTTTTATAATTTCTTCAATGTTTCCACATTTAGAAGACACTAGACATAGATTACACTAGGAAATAATAAGATAAAAAGCGACGTGAACTTACATATCTGTCCCAAACACTCAATTTAAGAATTTGATTCTTTTCATCGAGGTCCATAATTTGTATAAGTTGTATGCTAAACTTAACAGACACTGGCATGGAACTGTTACGAACTGGACGACCGTCAATTCCACGTTTTTCGTACAGTAGCAACAAATCCCTTATGATTTTCTTTTCGTCAGGGATTTCAATGGGAGCTGAAAATAGAGAAATAGAAACAAAACATATATATTGGGGAAAAGGAAAGGAAAACAAAGCAAAACAAACAGTTATCACAGAATAAAATAAAATCAATGGTTTTGGTAAGTTTGGTAACTAGAAGAGAAAATTTTCTGTTACTAGCAATGCAATTATATTCCATCGACGTGGAGGTCCAAAATTTCCAATATCTGTAAAATTCAAATCTATGTCTTGAAGAAAAAAAATACATAAGGGAAATATATCTGTAAAAAATGAGATGTTTGTGGCCGGAGTGCGACTCACCTGGGGTTAAACAAAACAAATTATCAATAGTAGATATAGAAACTGTCTGAGGTAGACGACTTTATCAATAAAAACAAATGGAGTATTCTAATATTTAAATAGGTCTAGTCTAAAATTGAAAATTAATTGCAATTTCGACTTAAAAGGAATTCATCTTTTGACATAAGTGCTGGCCAAATATTCAGAAAAGCGCCATATGATATGAGTCTATGTGTGTGTGTGTATTATATACGTATATCACATTCATATAATGCACAGTCACACACATACACACACGTATTCTGAAAATTGAATTAGTGTAAACAGAGTAATTAGAATATGTAAAATGTTTCAGAAAGCCTCTGTTATAGTCTAACTTTCAATGATCTATCCTGACTTGTTAGTAAAAGCCGCCTCTCATAAGAATTCTAAGAATTTAGAGAATACAAAACGATGCATAAGCGAATCACTAAATAACACAGTATGAATATATTGATATTTTGCGACAGATTCTGTATACACACAAGAAAATGGTCAAAAAAGGAGTAACTGCTAATAGACTATACGTGTAACTGTATTGGTATAACATTTCTAATACAATAGTGTTTACTAGGAAAAAAAAGTGGGGAAAATTCATATATGGTGTTGATAACAATTTGTTCGAATTTCAACCAATCATATTCTCAGCTTTTGAGGGGCTAAACCTAGTTGACATTATTTTTGCATTCGAATTAAATGTATATATGCATTCGTCTTCTGCGGTATTTGATTTGAGTGAATGCATGTCATCATTCGTAATATTTCAACTAATGTTCCGCAGCGTTTTTCGCCTCCTATTGTCATCATAAACAACCCATATCGCATATATACCGTTATATATTTATGGAGTTATTTTTTGTTACTTTTAGTTTTCGTTCCGGTTCATTGTTAAAAAGAGCACATATCTGAATGTGATCATTTCAAATTAATCGGAGATTAAGACTAATTTGAGATTAAGACTAATCTAAGATTAATTTCTCAAATGTCTCTTTTCTTACTTTACAAAGGGTGAAAAGTGATTTAAAAGAAATTTGGGTGATACTTCTAGGAGGCCAGTGAACGAGCAGAGTGCTCAGTGTTTCTAACTTTTAAGCATACAAATATTGTATTATGATCAAAATACTGCGTAGCTCAAGACGAAGCTTATCTAACGATCCTGGATAATTTGTACGAAATGACTTTTATGTGGAAGA
>NC_042997.1:178766441-178768941 GCF_006345805.1 Octopus sinensis
ACGTAATTTATAGTTCTGAGGCGTTGGATTTTGCAAGGATATATAACTCTGAAGCACTATAAGGTTTTTCTTTTTTCTTTTTCTTTTGGTTTTCTCTAAGAGAAATATTGACGCAACTGAACTGAGCCGAAACAGTTCCACAAGGAGAAATTCTGGCAAATGATATCCCGTAGTAAATCTACAGAGAATTGATATATCTACTACAAAGGCCATATGTTTTGTTGGAGTGGGGGACATTCGATTCAATCGAACACAGATCCTGACTGTCGTTTGTTTTATCGACCGTATATATATATATATATATATATATATATTCTGGTGGATGCAACGGAAACTTTACCACCCAGCACTACTGGATATGATGATTTGAAGTAGGAGATAAATAGACTGTAGTCATTGAAGAAGGTGAGCTTCGTACCTGTTGTTGTTGGAATTCTGGGGACTATAATTACAGAACTCTCAAACTGGATTGAAGAGATAGGAGTAAAATGCATCTACCGATAATAGTGTTTGCTTTGAAAAGCACGAATCTTCTGTAAAGTTCTTGCAATCTGAACGTAGTGTTACCTTAGCCTACTAGTGTCGACAGGCGACACTTAGTTGCATCCACCAGCAAAGGTGCTGTGTTAAACAACGACAACAACAACTACAATAATAATAATAATAATAATAATAATAATAATAATAATAATAATAATAATAATAATATTAATAATAATAATAATAGCTTTTTCCTGATTTTGACATAATCGTCAATTTTGAGGGTGGTGGGAGGAACTCATTTACATAGACCCTAGTACTTGATTGTTGCTATATTTTATGAACCCGAAAAGATGAAAGGCAAAGTCGACCTTGGCAGAATTTGAACTTAAAACGTAAAGACGGACGAAATGCTGCTAACTATTTTGCCTGTTTGTACTGACGATTGTTCCAGTTAACCGCCTTAATAATAATAATAATAATAATAATAATAATAAAATGCCCTGATGCAGTACCAGGCAGTGGCTCTCATGGCTTCTGATCTTAACTGATTGGAAGTGTTATCATGTACATTGTTTTGTCTTGGTATAAAAGATGGGCTACAGCAAATATTCTGCTCATACCACAGATTTCTTGTCAGTTGTTTGACCTTACCAGTTGAGCATGTCCCTTAGTGGCTGACGATATGTGCATCTCTGATCATGAGCAGAAGTAGTGGGGGAGCATCATAGCCATGTGTTGAGAGGGATTCTTTGGGGTTTGAATAGTTCACCTCTGGAAACATGGGTGGGTTCTTTTCAACATCCTTAAAAACACCCTTATTCAGGGACCTTTTGAGTGAGCGGGATGGTCTACTCAACCTGAAGAAATTCTACGGGCCGGCCCCCACCTGCAAGGTCATGTGCTGTTTATCTTGATATGAGATCACCATGTCGCGCACATATGGTTGTGATGATGTCCTGGTGTACCCTTATCAGACGGGTAGTCATGAGGGTATATTGGGCTTCGTATATTTTACCTACCCAGTGTCACTTTGATGGCATGAACTGCTCTCTCACTCAATATAAATAATAATAATAATGATGATGATAATAATAATAATAATAATAATAATAATATAATAATAATAATAATATAAAACAGGAACAGAACTATTGAGTTTAGTTTAATGGCCTACCAATGTATACTATGAGTTTCTTTGCCCTAGGAGTCGGGAAGACACTCGGCAAGAAATGGAAGCAAATTTGAAAGAAGAAGAAAAAAAAGTAATAATAATAACAATAATAATAATAATAATAATAATAATAATAATAATAATAACAGCAACAAGAGCACTTGGAGAGCGCTAGTTATGAGGCCAAAACATCCCTCATAGTTTCGTCTGAATTCATCCAGTGGTCCATGAGTTATTTTGTTCACAGACAAACAAACTCGACTGAAAACAATACCTAGGCCTTCGCTAAGGCTGAGGTAATAATAATAACAGTAAAAGTGGATTCTCCTTACCTACTCACAAGAATTCTATACGGACAACATGTGAATAACAAAGAAGTTGATATCATACTCTCTAAATAAAAGTTAGACACATGAAAACCTATTTTTGAAAAGCTAAAAATGACCAATATGTGGAAGAACATGTAACAGGCAAAGGAATCAAAAGAAGCTTTATCCCTAAGGAATTATATGAGGTCTTGATTTTATGACTTTACTGAGCTTCGGAAACTAGAAAGAATCCCTCTTTATATTGTTAATTATTTGACAAATTGCACTGTAAGATATAGTCCATCATCAACGCTTTCTCGAACCATCTAGATGGTTACCTAATGATTAAGAACAAAACACGATCCAATTACCGTCACCGAAAAAGAAAACAAAATCCATTGAATGGGTCTTTACCTACTAGCTGGCTTAGCCTGCTAAAAATTGCAGCCAAGTAATTTTACAAATTATGCCCTCACGTTATGAGAAATGGGGAAATATAGTTAATATATTCCTAGATAGTGGAGGCGTGTGGCTTAAT
>NC_042997.1:178773941-178811441 GCF_006345805.1 Octopus sinensis
TTCACGAGAAAAAAACCCCGATGAAACTAGAACGAATGCATCTATAAAATATTTACTAAGATGAAAAGTAAAAAAAAAAAAAATCAGTCAGTCAAACGAGTATAGAAGGAAAAGAAAAAACCTATTACTAGTTTCTGTTTTAGAAAAGCAAATTGTATCAAACATCTCATGCACTACAGCCGTGAGTGGAATATTGTTTAAGCAGGAATACTAGAATACTACGTTTTATTTTCTCTTGAAAATTGTCAAACATACGAAACTATTTTTAAAATACGGGAAAGAATATTAGGTAAAAAAAAAAAGTTTCTAGCCTCAATATCAAATAGGAAAAGTTTTATATTTCAACCCATTTTTTAATATTAATTTTCTTAAAATATTTTTATATTATAAAAAATAGAAAATAATTCTATGCATAAATTTTACCTGGCTTAAAAAACGATCATCAATCGTCATGCAAAACCAGGCATTTATTTTTAGTGCTGGAAGTGTTATCGTGCATTGAAAATTAATATTTCTCTTTTAAAAACAAGAGTGTTATATTTCTAAAAACAATGATAAAATAAGCATTCTTTGGATGAAGAATAGGGAATAAAAGAATTCAGCGGTTATTATTCTAGACATGAATTAGTTTCAAAGCTTTCCTTCACCATTCCAAACCACTTACCGCTGCCTAATGGCCCCTCTGGGTATTGGGGGGCATATGAAGAATTTTGGGCTGGAATATAAAATGAACAATAGAAGATAGAGAATAGAGAATTGTGTGACAACGTAAAATTCTGTGACATTATTATGATAAACAAACTAATAAAGAAAAATTGAATGAAAACAAAAAATAAAATAGTGTACGTTATTTTTATTGTCATACTTTCAGAGCGGAGAGTCTTTGCTGTAAAAATATAAAAGAAAAAATTCTCCTTTTATTTTCTTTTAAAAATAAAACCTAGCCTAGCCCTTAACTTTAGCTCTGATCCTAACATGAACGTAACTCTTTTTTCAATGCTGTAACCTTAAATCAAAAGAATAAAATCAAAGGAATGAAAGTTATAGACAGAATGATCAATGGTTTGACAGTTACGACTAACTAATCAAACTAAAGAATTAAGATGAAACGATTTTTCTGTGCACAAAGAATGAATCACATCAGTTTCCTTTGCTCATATCTTAGCTACTTAGAGCAACACTGGCAAATGATAAAGGAATAAAAGATTACTATTTTCATATGATCGTCAGAGGAGATGAAGGAGGTGCTTAAGAATTATACAGGCCGGTCCAGAGTGGCGGGACCGTTGCGGTTGAAGTTCAGCTTAAAACTCTGTAGGTCGGTGCTGATAAAACACAAGAAGGAAAGGAATTGCAAAGGGGAGGGCAAAGTGAGAAAGAACTGGAGAAAGAGTTTAGAATAATGTTTGGGCGGAGCGAAACAGTCAGCAGAATTACATATGGAAGATGAGGAAGGTGGGGATTTTTAGAGACGGTACTCAGCTCGCTATTTCAGAGAAGTAGTGACTATCGTAACTTTGATAGAAGAGAGAAAGAACAGCATTGTGAAACCTGAAAATTGTGAAACCCTAACCAGTTATCCAGAAAGCTCTCCAATGTCGTCGAATATGTTAATACTGCATGCAAGTAAAATTTATTGTCCTCAAGATATGGTTAGTATTTTAATGCGTGTCTTACTTGAAATTTGTAGAGCACCAGAAACTGATGCTGGCTTAAAGTAAATCTTATATTTTAGGGTGTACGGAACATAAACGAACTTAAGTGTATACCAAGAATTACGCATGCGGTCGGTACATGTTACAAAGGTGCTGTGCAACAGTTATCGAAGAAATGAAAGTCAAACCAAGACCACAAGCAGGCAATGTGTTTAAGATGTTCTCAAACCAGAAATAATCGTAAACCTTGCTGATGTCAAGAACAACATTGTTTTCGCTGAAGATGAAAGAAGAATAGAAGTTGACAATTCATAAAAGTTCGGATACATTTTGAGTCCACGTCGCGATTATATGAACGAGGAGTTACTGGCGACACGGAGACGGTTTGGAGTTCTGTTGAATACAACTAAGTAGCAATTTGTTACTGGGATCATTTATGCAGCTGGAGTAATGCACCGAGTCACTTTGTTTTTATTTTATGGTAGTTATGAGATAGTTATGTGGTAGTTTATTAATAGTGGTGGCTGCCTTTCTCTAGGAATTGTTGTGAATGTTCTTTGACAGTAGGGCTTCAATATAGCCGTTGTTAAACACCAGGTTTAAGGATATTGTTAATGGCGTCTGGCAATAAGCTGTTTTAGTTAAGTAGGAGCAAAAGATAATTGATTCCAGTTAATATAGAATTAGAGGAGTTGCGTTCAACCAATTGTCTTGAAGTGCTAGACTATTTGATTTGTACAGTGTTATGCACAGTAAGGGCAAGTGTAATGTAAAGCCTCTTTTACATATTGATGAGGTTACAGATAGATTGCAAAGTATGAATAAGGAAAGATTACGATATTTAGGGTATCGGTGTGTGTTCCCTAGATACAGATAAAAGAGGATATTAACTGGTGCATAATTTTAGTAGTACCATACTATGAAGCATTCTCACCAACAAGGTCTATGTTGGAAGAAAAAGAATGAATCTCAACTAACATAGGCGTAGAAGTGGCTGTGTCGTAAGTAGCTTGCTTACCAAACACAAGGTTCCGGGTTCATTCCCACTGCGTGGTACCTTGGGCAAGTGTCTTCTACTATAGCCTCGGCCCGACCAAAGCCTTATGAGTGAATTTGGTAGACGTAAACTGATAGAAGCCTGTCATATATATGTATATATATATATATATATATATATATATGTATGTATGTGTGTGTATATGTTTGTGTCTGTCTTTGTCACCCCAACATCGCTTGACAACCGATGCTGGTGTGTTTACGTCCCCGTAACTTAGCGGCGATCGAATAAGTACTTGGCTTACAAAGAATAAGTCCTGGGGTCGATTTGCTCGACTAAAGGCGGTGCTCCAGCATAGCAGCAGTTAAATGATTGAAACAAGTAAAACGAGTTAAAGAAAGAGTAGCTCCAGGTCGATATTCGAGTGTTATCGGAGTTAACGTAATGTACGTTATTCTAGAGCGAACAATTGAAAATATCCCCTTATGTGGCGCACTCATTTGGTTGTTAGGCGTAATGGATAACACAGATATTCAAGGACTGATTGAGAACACAATTGTTTGGTTAGGTTGTTGTTGTTGTTTTTGTTTTGCCACTAAGGACAAAAAAAAAATAAATAAAATAACAACGTCCACAAATAATAAAGTAAAGCAGATATCAAGTAGGTTTTTGAGAATTTTAAATTTACGAAAATTATCAATTAAGATAGTTGTTTTTGAAAGATAGATTGAATTTAGTTGCTTGCCTCTTCTTTTTATAAACATTCAAATGAACACAAAACAGGAATAAAAAAGAAAGGAAGACAGGAAGAAAAATATACAGGAAGTGAAAAAGCAATTTTACTTTTTACACGAGTTTCTGAAGAAGTTACTAAAGTACTTAACGAGTTTCTCCAGTTGAGTGTGATAATGGAAAAAAAAAAGAAAACAATATTCATTAGAACTGTTTTGTCGCCGTCGTAAAGTTATTGGGATAATTATACAATATATGCATGTATGCACGTTTTTGTATGTAGGTATGATGGTATGCATATATGTATGAATGTATGTAAATATGCATGTAAATATATATATATGTGTGTGTGTGTATTTATGTATGTGTATGTATACATGACTATATATTCATATAACCACATACAAATCGAAAACTATCCACAAACTCGTGTGTGTGTGTGTGTTTCTTTGTTTGTGCACAGATCCACACAGACGCACATCTATACATATATAGTGAAATACAGTGAAATATAGACTTCAGATTTCGCTTATTAGATTATTCAACTGATTCAATAAGCCAAGAGAAAATCTAAAATCTAAGGCGACTCGAATTTAAGAATAAATTTCACTGTAATCCTTATTGAGCCAATACAAAACCCCGCTGTTATTCTTAAGCAACTTTAAAATAAGAAATTTGATACACAAACACACACACACACACATACACACACACACAGAGGCAAACGCACATATGGTCGTGTCCAAAAGTTTGGAACATTTAAAATAAAAATTAAAATACGATTCAAATATGTACAACGTATATATTTGCGCATTTAATAAGACATTCTAATTTTCAGACGTCTGTTCTAAACTTTTTTCCATAACTGTATATGCATACATATATACATACATACATACTTACATACATACATACATACATACATACATACATACATACATACATACATACATAGATGTAAACATACATACTTACATACATACATACATACATACATACATACATACATACATACATACATACATACATGTAAACATACATAATACATAAATTCATTTATCTATCTATCTATCTATCTATCTATCTATCTATCTATATATATATATATATATATATATATAATATATATATATATATATATATAGCCCTTGGACTGTTTTACTTTCTTTATATTCTATCACCTTTCCTCCTCTAACTTTACTATTCCTTTTCCCTTTCCCCTGATAAAGGATAGCATGCGAAACGTCAATGTGATCTGGTTACAGGGATCCGTTTCAGGAGTTCCATGGTTTTGAGGAATGTGGGATCTCCTCTTAACCACTTTTGTTCCCCGATCTTGACCCAGAGGAGTAGCACTTGCCATGGTTCAAGCAATAGTTTAACTAACATATATGATCACAATTTGAGCACGGAGAGGCAAAACACTTGGTTGGAAGGGCGCGCAATGAAATCACCGTGAATGAAGGACCGCTACCTGTTGTTATAGCATCATTCAAGTAGAGTGACACATGTAAAACTCGCGGTTTCATGTAATTACTGATCATATTGCTTTGGCCAATCACACTTCTAATTACGAAACCTCGGAGCATGGTACTTGTGTTGAACAAGCGTTTCTGACTCTAATCCAATGGCGTGCAGATATCTCTTTATGGTGACCTTTGTTATTCTATCTACTGAAATCCCTGTAGAAATGGCGGATGGCGACGTTTGCACATCTAACGAGTTAGAAGTGAACAGTAAGTTATATGTTTCGTCTACTATGTAGATCCGCAACTAGACTGAATATTGATAGCGTGGAAGCTCAAGGAAACGGCAAACAGCTGTGAAAATGGAGCAGTCAAAATATATGTAAGTATTTATGTATGTATGTATCACATTATTGATTTTGCAAGGAAAAGCCTCTTCCGCCAATTTCAGAGGCTAAATGATTTTGAAAGTGAATGGAGACACACAGAAATAATTTCAGAAAATTTCTTTGTGACTCATACTTTAAAATCAAATATAACTGAGAAGAAATAAAATTATGAAAGAAAGTAGATCTCCAGGAATTATGACATCAAAGAATCAATGAACGGAAGAAGGAACCCAAACGACATCGTTATTATTACATATAAATAAATCTACACAACAATGCTATAACGAACATATAAGATGTTGAACTAACAAATAGAGTCACTAATATAACTCAATAAACTTAACTGAGACAAAAATACACATACACACACACTCATACAACACTTCCAAACACACACTTCCATTGATATATGTGTGTGTGTGTATGTATGTACGTACGTACGTATGTATGTATCTATCTATATATATGTATATGTACGTATATATGTACATACACATATATGTATATATATACATGTATAAATGTGTATATGCACATATGTATGTGTATATGTACACGCACACACATATATATATATATATTGTTACGGAACGGAATCACCCGTCGTCGCCCGTCCCGAACAGCTCACACAAGTTCCGCCACGGAACCCAAAGAGGCGGAGAGAGGAGATACAGATAGATACTGCCACAACCTCAGCAGCACAGAGATACAGAGGCACAACCCGAGATACAACCCAAAGAGGCAAGGCAACAACTGGCAACACTGGCTTATATTCAAACAACAGTTTATACGACAATTACAATTGCTACACATCAAATACATTTAAGGCAAACAACAAATCAATACATCATACGGTATACCACAGATCAAAGCATTTAACACATGCATGTAACAATATAACAGTGTTCAGTAACGACACAACAAGTCCAGATCAAATAATGTTCACGATACGTCACAGTCCAATCAGAACACTTCGATACATTATACAATGTTCGTATCACAACAATTCACGTTACAATTCAACAAGTCCTTTACTCAATTCACAATGTCCTTTATCGACCACATCGACAGAGTCCTTGACTGTTCTTTTCTGTCGGTCCGTATACACCGTGACACATATCAATGCACAAACACATACCTTAATTCCTAACTGAATCGCCAGTGTCCCATTCTGCACTCATCTCTGAATACTGCCAAATCCTCTGAATACTCTGCTAATTCCCCTCTGTGCATATTCCAATCGCTTGCCCCTAGGCCTCCTCGCATCCCAGCTCGCTCCCAGAATTCCAACGCTTGCTCCTTAAATCCAAGGTTCCATCCACTCGCTCTGACCTCCAGAGTCCGTCTGTCTTCCTCGAGGGCCGGCCAGCGACTACCAGGATCCGTCTGTGTTCCTCGACGACCGCTCAACGACTGCCCAGACCTCACTTCGTCTCTGTGCTTCTTCCACTCCCTTCATCTCCCTCTGTACCGCTCACACCCTCTCTAACTGCCCTGGTCCTTATATCCTATCTATATCGCCTGCTGTCTCTTAGCCTTTCTATTGCTCTCTGCTCTTACTCTATCGCTATCGCCTGCCAGACTCTTCCTCTCTATCTGTCCCTTTCCTCTTACTGTCAATACCCTCTCCATCTGTTCTTAGATTCCCTTAATTTGTCTTCCTCTTTCACTTCTTCAAGGGGTGCTCAGAATGACCTCCAATCGACCGCACAAGGTCAGAAAGGTCTCATTAATCTCCCACTAGACAAAGGACCCGTCACTTTTCACCAGACATACTGGAACCATTATTCCTATGTGGGTCACCAGAAACACTACACTAATTAAACCCGAAATGCACTTAGCCAACCGTAACACTACCCCCTACCTAAGTTTTTGTCGACCCGACAAAGCATAACAAAACTCGCACCTCCGAGCAGCAGACTCTCCAGGGGCTGGGGGTCCCCTTGGGTGGTTTCTCCTCCGGGGTCTCACCTCCCACGGCCACCACTTCAGCACCAGCCACAGGTTGGCACCTCCCTCTGCGGCTTGGGTAACACTTCCGCCAACGCCGCCAGGCTTCCTACTAGCCGCCCACAATAGGCGCACCGTCGAGGAAGTTCCTCAAATCCCTCACACAAAGGGTCCGGCCAATCCTTCACAGTGGCCACCTTCCTCAGGGCTCTATAGCCCACGTAGCATCTTGCTGTACCATCTCCATTCCGCGCAATTATCACCGACGACCAGGGACCATTCCACTTTTCCACTGTTCCCCGTCGCCGATATCTCCTCTTGCGCTGCTGTACTGAGACCTTCCTCCGGCCTCGCTGCTTCCTCAAGCGACAACCGCCCTGGTCGACGAAACGTTCTGCCAGGTCCGTGCGACCAGCATCCAACAACCCTCGCGACCAACGTCCTGCACTTTTCACCAACAGTTGCCTCTTCCGCACTGCATCAGCGGACCACGAGCTCCCTTAACTTCATCTCTGCACCGGCAGAACTGACCCCGCCGCTGGTTTACCGTCCGGCGCAGTTCCACGATTTGCCCTCTGCAAATCGCCTGCGCAGCCTTCAATAACTCGGCCGACCCACCCAGCGCTCCACCAGCTTCTGCTTCCACTAGGGTCCACCCGACCCTCAATCGAGCTTTCACTAGGCACTGCCTGTCGGGCTCCACCGGCCCCAATCAACCATCAACCACAAAGCTCACCCAACGCTGAAGCGGTCTTCCTGGTCTCGGTGGACCCACCCCGTTCGCAGCCGTCTCGCCTCGTCAACGGGCCTGGTCCTTTTCCTCACCAGCTTCCGTACCGCAGCCTCACAACACGCACGCTCGGCCGCCAGTCCATCCACGCCTGTGGCCTCTCCACAGTGGGAACCATACAGTCCTTCTGGGCCCCAAGAGACAGGGGTCCAGACACCAAAGGACCCGCACACGGCATAGCACCTGCCGCGACCATCACACACAGAGCCGGAACCTCGGACTCAGCGACATTCGCCCCAGACCTCGCCAGCTCTTCGTCCTGAGCTCCGAGAGACAGGGGTCGAGATGCCAAGGGCTCCAGACACGGAACAACAGCATCAGCCATAACACCTTCCACAGGCCTTTCGGTTACTTCAACCTCTACGGGTTCCAAATCACAAGATTTCTTGGGTACAGCGTCACAAATTTCGGCAACCAGCCCAGGTTCCGCAACACTTCCTTCACTATCTGTTTCACTCGATGCTTCGTTCGACGGGCAATCTCTGCCCACAGGACCGTCGCTATCCTCGGTCCAACACCGATCCTTCAAAGCTGACCCATCCGCAACCTCAAGCTCCCGCTGATCTGCCCACAGGCCCTGTCGCCTCCTGTCCATTCTCTCCACGAACGCGTCCGTCTGCGCCATCTGGCCCCTTAACATCTCCACAATCAGAGCAAGCGAAATCTCCTCGTCTCCGGTCTGACAACCAGACAAATCCATAGCGAAAAAGAACCGATCGAAACGCAGCAACCAGGACAATCCCACCTCTGACACCAGTTGTTACGGAACGGAATCACCCGTCGTCGCCCGTCCCGAACGGCTCACACCAAGTTCCGCCACGGAACCCAAAGAGGCGGAGAGAGGAGATACAGATAGATACTGCCACAACCTCAGCAGCACAGAGATACAGAGGCACAACCCGAGATACAACCCAAAGAGGCAAGGCAACAACTGGCAACACTGGCTTATATTCAAACAACAGTTTATACGACATTACAATTGCTACACATCAAATACATTTAAGGCAAACAACAAATCAATACATCATACGGTATACCACAGATCAAAGCATTTAACAACATGCATGTAACAATATAACAGTGTTCAGTAACGACACAACAAGTCCAGATCAAATAATGTTCACGATACGTCACAGTCCAATCAGAACACTTCGATACATTATACAATGTTCGTATCACAACAATTCACGTTACAATTCAACAAGTCCTTTACTCAATTCACAATGTCCTTTATCGACCACATCGACAGAGTCCTTGACTGTTCTTTTCTGTCGGTCCGTATACACCGTGACACATATCAATGCACAACACATACCTTAATTCCTAACTGAATCGCCAGTGTCCCATTCTGCACTCATCTCTGAATACTGCCAAATCCTCTGAATACTCTGCTAATTCCCCTCTGTGCATATTCCAATCGCTTGCCCCTAGGCCTCCTCGCATCCCAGCTCGCTCCCAGGAATTCCAACGCTTGCTCCTTAAATCCAAGGTTCCATCCACTCGCTCTGACCTCCAGAGTCCGTCTGTCTTCCTCGAGGGCCGGCCAGCGACTACCAGGATCCGTCTGTGTTCCTCGACGACCGCTCAACGACTGCCCAGACCTCACTTCGTCTCTGTGCTTCTTCCACTCCCTTCATCTCCCTCTGTACCGCTCACACCCTCTCTAACTGCCCTGGTCCTTATATCCTATCTATATCGCCTGCTGTCTCTTAGCCTTTCTATTTGCTCTCTGCTCTTACTCTATCGCTATCGCCTGCCAGACTCTTCCTCTCTATCTGTCCCTTTCCTCTTACTGTCAATACCCTCTCCATCTGTTCTTAGATTCCCTTAATTTGTCTTCCTCTTTCACTTCTTCAAGGGGTGCTCAGAATGACCTCCAATCGACCGCACAAGGTCAGAAGGTCTCATTAATCTCCCACTAGACAAAGGACCCGTCACTTTTCACCAACATACTGGAACCATTATCCTATGTGGGTCACCAGAACACTACACTAATTAAACCCGAAATGCACTTAGCCAACCGTAACACTACCCCCTACCTAAGTTTTTGTCGACCCGACAAAGCATAACAAAACTCGCACCTCCGAGCAGCAGACTCTCCAGGGGCTGGGGGTCCCCTTGGGTGGTTTCTCCTCCGGGGTCTCACCTCCCACGGCCACCACTTCAGCACCAGCCACAGGTTGGCACCTCCCTCTGCGGCTTGGGTAACACTTCCGCCAACGCCGCCAGGCTTCCTACTAGCCGCCCACAATAGGCGCACCGTCCGAGGAAGTTCCTCAAATCCCTCACACAAAGGGTCCGGCCAATCCTTCACAGTGGCCACCTTCCTCAGGGCTCTATAGCCCACGTAGCATCTTGCTGTACCATCTCCATTCCGCGCAATTATCACCGACGACCAGGGACCATTCCACTTTTCCACTGTTCCCCGTCGCCGATATCTCCTCTTGCGCTGCTGTACTGAGACCTTCCTCCGGCCTCGCTGCTTCCTCAAGCGACAACCGCCCTGGTCGACGAAACGTTCTGCCAGGTCCGTGCGACCAGCATCCAACAACCCTCGCGACCAACGTCCTGCACTTTTCACCAACAGTTGCCTCTTCCGCAACTGCATCAGCGGACCACGAGCTCCCTTAACTTCATCTCTGCACCGGCAGAACTGACCCCGCCGCTGGTTTACCGTCCGGCGCAGTTCCACGATTTGCCCTCTGCAAATCGCCTGCGCAGCCTTCAATAACTCGGCCGACCCACCCAGCGCTCCACCAGCTTCTGCTTCCACTAGGGTCCACCCGACCCTCAATCGAGCTTTCACTAGGCACTGCCTGTCGGGCTCCACCGGCCCCAATCAACCATCAACCACAAAGCTCACCCAACGCTGAAGCGGTCTTCCTGGTCTCGGTGGACCCACCACCGTTCGCAGCCGTCTCGCCTCGTCAACGGGCCTGGTCCTTTTCCTCACCAGCTTCCGTACCGCAGGCCTCACAACACGCACGCTCGGCCGCCAGTCCATCCACGCCTGTGGCCTCTCCACAGTGGGAACCATACAGTCCTTCTGGGCCCCAAGAGACAGGGGTCCAGACACCAAAGGACCCGCACACGGCATAGCACCTGCCGCGACCATCACACACAGAGCCGGAACCTCGGACTCAGCGACATTCGCCCCAGACCTCGCCAGCTCTTCGTCCTGAGCTCCGAGAGACAGGGGTCGAGATGCCAAGGGCTCCAGACACGGAACAACAGCATCAGCCATAACACCTTCCACAGGCCTTTCGGTTACTTCAACCTCTACGGGTTCCAAATCACAAGATTTCTTGGGTACAGCGTCACAAATTTCGGCAACCAGCCCAGGTTCCGCAACACTTCCTTCACTATCTGTTTCACTCGATGCTTCGTTCGACGGGCAATCTCTGCCCACAGGACCGTCGCTATCCTCGGTCCAACACCGATCCTTCAAAGCTGACCCATCCGCAACCTCAAGCTCCCGCTGATCTGCCCACAGGCCCTGTCGCCTCCTGTCCATTCTCTCCACGAACGCGTCCGTCTGCGCCATCTGGCCCCTTAACATCTCCACAATCAGAGCAAGCGAAATCTCCTCGTCTCCGGTCTGACAACCAGACAAATCCATAGCGAAAAAGAACCGATCGAAACGCAGCAACCAGGACAATCCCACCTCTGACACCAGTTGTTACGGAACGGAATCACCCGTCGTCGCCCGTCCCGAACGGCTCACACACAAGTTCCGCCACGGAACCCAAAGAGGCGGAGAGAGGAGATACAGATAGATACTGCCACAACCTCAGCAGCACAGAGATACAGAGGCACAACCCGAGATACAACCCAAAGAGGCAAGGCAACAACTGGCAACACTGGCTTATATTCAAACAACAGTTTATACGACAATTACAATTGCTACACATCAAATACATTTAAGGCAAACAACAAATCAATACATCATACGGTATACCACAGATCAAAGCATTTAACAACATGCATGTAACAATATAACAGTGTTCAGTAACGACACAACAAGTCCAGATCAAATAATGTTCACGATACGTCACAGTCCAATCAGAACACTTCGATACATTATACAATGTTCGTATCACAACAATTCACGTTACAATTCAACAAGTCCTTTACTCAATTCACAATGTCCTTTATCGACCACATCGACAGAGTCCTGACTGTTCTTTTCTGTCGGTCCGTATACACCGTGACACATATCAATGCACAAACACATACCTTAATTCCTAACTGAATCGCCAGTGTCCCATTCTGCACTCATCTCTGAATACTGCCAAATCCTCTGAATACTCTGCTAATTCCCCTCTGTGCATATTCCAATCGCTTGCCCCTAGGCCTCCTCGCATCCCAGCTCGCTCCCAGGAATTCCAACGCTTGCTCCTTAAATCCAAGGTTCCATCCACTCGCTCTGACCTCCAGAGTCCGTCTGTCTTCCTCGAGGGCCGGCCAGCGACTACCAGGATTCGTCTGTGTTCCTCGACGACCGCTCAACGACTGCCCAGACCTCACTTCGTCTCTGTGCTTCTTCCACTCCCTTCATCTCCCTCTGTACCGCTCACACCCTCTCTAACTGCCCTGGTCCTTATATCCTATCTATATCGCCTGCTGTCTCTTAGCCTTTCTATTTGCTCTCTGCTCTTACTCTATCGCTATCGCCTGCCAGACTCTTCCTCTCTATCTGTCCCTTTCCTCTTACTGTCAATACCCTCTCCATCTGTTCTTAGATTCCCTTAATTTGTCTTCCTCTTTCACTTCTTCAAGGGGTGCTCAGAATGACCTCCAATCGACCGCACAAGGTCAGAAAGGTCTCATTAATCTCCCACTAGACAAAGGACCCGTCACTTTTCACCAGAGATACTGGAACCATTATTCCTATGTGGGTCACCAGAAATACTACACTAATTAAACCCGAAATGCACTTAGCCAACCGTAACAATATGTATATATATATATGTTCATACATATACATACATATATACATATATATACACATATATATACACATATATATGTACATACATGTATATATACACACATACACAGACAAACACACACATATATTTATATATATATTACGTTTGTTGTGTGTTTGATCACCACCATCACTTGTCAACCGGTATTGGTTTGTTTGCGCTTCCGTAACTTAGATCGGCAAAATACGGCCGATTGGAAAAGGAATCAGTCTTAAATACATTGATATTCGGGTCGATTTCTTTGAATAGGAACTTTCAATAAGCTCCAATAAGACTTAAAAGATAAAAATACACCGGAGAAAGAAGGATGTCAGCCTACATCTGAAGATCTTAGATAACATGCCTGTTTAGGAATTTCATATCACGAAAGACACCTTTCATGAAAATATTTTAGCCAGGTAACATTGGAACACCCGAGCTTCTGTTTTTTGGTGTTATTTCTTTCATTGTTTCTTTTTAATATTACTTTCTCTCTTGTTTTTGCTGCTAAGAATATGTTCTTATATATATATATCAGTAAGTTCTCTGCACAGTTTTATATAGACTGGCATGCGTACTATATGCCGGTAGTATCTTTCAATTATTTAATAATACTTGTGCATGCTTTGTAAACACATTTCATTGCTACAGGCCAGATAAACACAGAGCTCGAAAGGGAGAGGGAAAATAAGGAAGAGAAAATGCGGGCAGGTAATAGGAAGATAGAAAGCTTTTACACCATAGCAACGTTGGGAAGAAGAGAGAGAGAAATTGAGTAAGTGAGAGACAGAAATTAAATACAAAGATAGATACTATAACTACACAGTGGTGTGTACATAAGAGAGCTATAGGCAAGAGACGTTCACTTATCGTAGTTAGATAACAACCCCAGGCAGAGATAGATGTCAGTCAACTTCAGAAGATCTTTGGTAACTTCTTGAAAATTTTCTTTGTTCGGCATCATTTTAACATCTGAACTTCTGTCATTTAACTCCCTTATATATCTTAATATTGCTTATCTTGTTCTGAAGTTGACATTTATCATACCAAAATAGCCGCTTTTGCTGTGGCAATTTTTACAATATTCACCATGAGGCATTGTTAACATTATTTTGACTTAACTGCACTTCTAAATGCTCATCAAAATCATGTATATATACATTTCTGCACGCACACACACACAAGCATAAACACATAAACATATATATATACCCTATATGTTACATGTTTTGGACAGAGAGGTGCTCTGCATTCTGAATCGATCCACATTATTGCATGTTGTCTAACCATGTCAAATAAAATGAGTACTAGAAAGGTGCTAACACAGTTTGATTTTCCGTCTTTAGCTGTCGTATTCTGGATCCAACAGTGGGCCACAGATGAGTGAGAGATATGAGTCGGTCTATGTCTGTTGCAACTGCATGAGCACCTAAAGCAATTAACGAAAGCATGTAAAATGTTGGCAAAAAATATTCGGTTACAATTGACATATATACTTACTTATATATGCATACATATATAAGATATATATATATATAAGATATATATATATTATATATATATATATATATAACTTCTATTTCATGGTACTTGCACAGTTGGTGATGTCCTGTACCAATATATGCATGTATGTTATATATATATATATATATATATTATATATATATATATATATATATGTGTGTGTGTGTGTGTGTGTGTGTATTATTTATTATATAATTGAACGCGACGCATCCATTTCCAAGTAAGTTTATCTTCACCTTTTTGATGTCATTCTCTACTCTATACTGTTCTCTTCATCCATGCTGCTCTAATTCCCTTTTTCTCCCCTCTCTCCTTCACCGTTTTCTATCTGTGTCTCTCTCCCGCTTTCTCTTTTTCTCTCTCTCTCTCTCTCTCGCTGCTCACACGTGACCAACGTCCGTGATTCTTTTCCTCATGTGACCATCTATCTTTTCCTGCACGGTCGTTTAAACGAACGGACGTGCTTTTTCTCTCTCTCTTCTATCTTTTCTCTTTTCAAAAAAATGTTTCACATATCGTTCATTATTTTCCTCTCGTTCTGGCCTAACGACTCTCCATGTTTGTTTTCTCTCGGTTTCCTTGTATGTCTTCACTGTCACTTTTTGTTCCCAGCTTTGACCCTCCATAAATCCAAAATTTTATTTTAGAATTTATGGGAGCAACTGCCTTTGAAGACTCATATTGCCGTTGAATGCTCGAATTGAGGAGTAGATAGACAGCCGACAACTGATGAAGGGTCCCTTCTCTGTGCTATCTTGTCTTGCTTTACATTTATTTCTCATTGTTTACGTATTTCATGTTATTTGCATCGTTGGTGACCCCTGTACCCATATATGCCGTATATGCATGCATATATATATACGCCATATATGCATGTATATATATATATTATATATATATATATATATATATATTATATATATATATATATACATGTGTGTGTGTGTGTGTGTATTATATATTACTTACTTTATATATATTTAAACAAATACAACAAATAAATTGTGGCTCACTACAGCTGTTTCAGACGTGTTATTTTTAGTGAAGAAGAGCTGTGTTACATAATGCAAGACAAAAATTTTTATTTTCATCAAGTGAAGACAGATAAGAATTAAACATTTTGTACTTCTGTTTAACAATACAAAAGGCGTCTGAAACACCTGTAGTGAACCACAATCCACCTGCTATCATTTTTTTTATTCTTCACCTAACTGGGAACCTATAATTCGTTAGGATCTCGAGTTTATAGACGGCGGTCCAATAAATGCAATGGGTGTAACCATGTGCGAGTTTCATGACTCGTTCTATATTTAGTTGGTCATTTGTGATCGTACGCAAAACCTTAAATATTGTTTCTACACGATAACGTTATCACCGACCTGAACTTGATACTTTACTACTCAAGGACCTGATTCTCTCGAATCCTGGAAATTATATATATATATATAATATATATATATATATATATATATATATATATATATATATATATATATATATATATATATATATATATATATATTTAAAATGAAATACAAAATGGGACAAGAACGCAAAACATCCGGACAGCTAGGTGATACAAAAAGGGACAACAAAACATCCAGATAGACGATACAAAAAAACACGGATGGGTCATTCGAAGCCTTTTATATTCAGTCAAGAAACGGATCCTCCACTCAATTTCGGCTGATTAATCTTGAGATTTGGTCCAATCTGGCCAGCTTCAAGGAAAAACTAAGCTAAGAGCATTAGATTCCTTGGAAAAAAGCATCGAATGTATAGGAAACAAGGACGGAAAAACGGACGATGTTACACGAATATATATATATATATATATATATATATATATAAAGCCAAAGATTTGTTGCTGTTTCTAATTGGAGTCGATTGGCTCAGACACCTAATCAAAGACGACCAAGCTAAAGATGAATAAGAATATACGAACTACAAAATGTATTGCAAAGATGCTTTACTTTATATTTATATACACTTATAAAGTGTGAAAGTAGATGTGTGTGGCTGCAAGTCAAACACATACCACTCTCCCTCTGCGTGTCTCTCTTTCTTTCTCTCTCACCCACAAACATTCTTGCACATATATGTATGACCATCTATGTAATACACAGATACATGCATATATACATACATGCATACATGCATACATATATATACATTTATACATACATGCATATACATATATATACTTTTATAGATGCTCATTGTTTTATGCAAATACTGAATACAAGATTGAAAGGAATAACTTGATTCCATTGTGGCAGTGCTTTGGTAATTACAGAAAAAAAAAACGCCAATTACATAGCATTTACGAAAAAGACATGCAATTAAAAACAACAGTCGAGACAAGCAAAATTCTAGAATTTCTTTCCATGGGATAACGAGATACGTGCGAAAAGACACTGGCGGCTATCGGAAATACGATCGATGAACGTTGATTTTCATGGCAAATTGTGTAAGAAACTCTTTAAATGATAGAATATTGCACATTTAGATGTTTTGACACGACAAACACATAAAATAGTACACATATATAAGATCTCCCTTAACTGGCGTGCGTACAAGGAACGAAGAGTGTATCACGAAGGTTAGCATTGCTCTTCAGTAACAGAAACCCTCCGATCTCTCTCTCTCAACGACAATAAATTGTCTTCAAATATCAGGTGTGGGTCGCAATGGTATAGCAGATGAAGGCGGTTAGCTGACAGAAACGTTAGCACGCCGGGCGAAATGCGTAGCCGTATTTCGTCTGCCGTCACGTTCTGAGTTCAAATTCCACCGGGGTTGACTTTGCCTTTTATCCTTTCGGGGTCGATAAATTAAGTACCAGTTACGCACTGGGGTCGATATAATCGACTTAATCCGTTTGTCTGTCCTTGTCTGTCCCCTCTGTGTTTAGCCCCTTGTGGGTAGTAAAGAAATAGGTATAGCAGATGAACTTAAGAAGAGGCTACTCTCTCTCTCTCTCTCTCTCTCTCTCTCTCTCACACACACACACACATAAACAAGTTGTTTAAGAGTTCTTGCGTTTGTGGTAGTATTGAATACATTATACAATACATTTTTATTTTCTAATTTTGACCCAAGGCCACTAACTTTGAGAGTAGTGAACACTGGGGTTGCTGCAATCTCCCTCTAATGATATTTATTTTATCGACCACAAATGAATGAAAGGCTAAGTTAATCGTACTCTGATATTGATTGTCCTTCGTAAGGATCCTAATACTGGTAAAGGTAATAATTATTTAAGGGTTTCTAGTTTATGGGGGTTTTGTCACACACATACACATACACACACATACATACCAGACAGCATCCTCAGAAATGCTTCCTGACTTCGAGAGGGTCATCACTGTCATATTCCAAACTGTGGCAGTCAGGCGTGCTCTCTTCTCTCCCTGCCATATCTGTCGTTGCTAGACTGGTACCTACTTTCACACCTGGTTGTTCTGGTACTATACTCTTTTTACTCTTTACTGTTTTACTTGTTTCAGTCATGTGACTGTGGCCATGCTGGAGCACCGCCTTTAGTCGAGCAAATTGACCCCAGGACTTATTCTTTGTAAGCCTAGTACTTATTCTATCGGTCCCGTTTGCCGAACCGCTAAGTTATGGGACGTAAACGCACCAGCATCGGTTGTCAAGCGATGTTGGGTAGGACAATCACACACACACAAACATATACACACGCATACATATATATATATTACGTATATACGATGGGCTTCTTTCAGTTTCCGTCTACCAAATCCACTCATAAGATTTTGGTCGGCCCGAGGATATAGTAGAAGACACTTCCCCAAGGTTCAAGCAGTGGGACTGAACCTGGAACCATGTGGTTCGTAAGCAAGCTACTTACCACACAGCCACTCCTACGCCTATATCTGAACGCTGGTTCTCTTGATTCACTTGATTCTCCCACTTCCGCTTCATCATCCATGAAATTTGATAGTCGGAAAATGAAGCGTCCGTCATACACATTCCTCACCCTTATGCATACTTACATAACCCACCTTCCACATTCGCATACATAAAAACACTCACTTACAGACACCCGTATATTTGCTCACACACACACACATATGCATAGACCCATCCACACATACATACATAGACCTATTTCTTCATTACCCACAAGGGGCTAAACACAGAGAGGACAAACAAGGAATGACAAACGGATTAAGTCGATTATATCGACCCCAGTGCGTAACTGATTCTTATTCAATCGACCCCGAAAGGAAGAAAGGCAAAGTCGACCTTGGCGGAATTTGAAATCCATGTGCGTTTGAGTGTTTGCAAGTATGTATCCGTGGCTGTGTCTTTTCTTTTTTTTTAATTTATTTACGTGCTAAATAATCTCAATGCTTAACCCTTGCCTATTCTGAAAAAGTCGGCTTTCTGGAATTCCCTCACTGAATATATTTCAGTTCAACCTAATCCCCTTGAAGAATGGAAGCACTCCGTCGGTTACAACGATGAGGGTTCCGGTTGATCCGAATCAACGGAACAGCCTGCTCGTGAAATTAACGTGTAAGTGGCTGAGCACTCCACAGACACATGCACCCTTAATGTAGTTCTCGGGGATATTCAGCGTGACACAGAGAGTGACAAGGCCGGCCCCTTGAAATACAGGTACAACAGAAACAGGAAGTAAGAGTGAGAGAAAGTTGTGGTGAAAGAGTACTGCAGGGATCACCACCATCCCCTGCCGGAGCCTCGTGGAGCTTTTTAGGTGTTTTCGCTCAATAAACACTCACAACGCCCGGTCTGGGAATCGAAACCGCGATCCTATGACCGCGAGTCCGCTGCCCTAACCACTGGGCCATTGCACCTCCACTCCCCTCGAAGAGAATGTGTCACCTATGAGAATATTTAAAGAGATGCTTATCAAGGAAATCTCGAACGATGACGAAACGAGTCACCAACTGCCATGTACGTTTTTCAACACGTCCTCCTTTTTTTAACGACATGGCTTAGTAGTGTGTATTTTAAAGTAAACTTGTTTGTTATTTGCTTGTATGATGCCAAATGACTTCGTGGTTACTTTTACGTCGGCTCTACGCGAAACTATATTTTGTATTTGTTATTCCGGCGATGATATTAAGCTGTTGTCCATTTTAAACGTAAATTTTTTTTTCTGGAGGTGAATACATTAGGTTTCAGTATGGTGGTTAAATATCGAAATGGATGCAAAAATAATGTTTGTGTTATGTTTAACACATTGTAAAATTCATGTAATAGTTCAGGCGTAGTTAAGACGAATATATATTCTTCTACAAACGTTTCTCATGTTTGTGCATAAAACTCATTCGCATGTTTTAATGCTCGCACACACGCCTACGCAAATACACATGGACATACATACATGAATAATAATAATAATAATAATAATAATAATAATAATAATAATAATAATAACAATAATAATAATTTATAATGATATATCTACACGCAAGAATTTTATTTTTTTTATAAATATACAGATACGAACATCAAACTGCTTTGATGAATGACTAGTTAGCTTCTTTTCATATTTCAGTCTAAAACTGTTTAGTTTTGAATGCTGATAAATTCTCATCGAAAACATACCCAGATCAACTTGGAAAAACACACGAAGATCAACTTCAATAAAAACATGGTAATTTGAATTTTAAAATGCCAATATATTAAAAGAAAATAAGAGCAATACAATAGAAAAGTAGTCTGTTGTTCTTCGTTTCGTTAACACAACTATCTACGCCAGACGACTTATCTGCTATAAAATCTTATTTTGTATACATAATATAATGATGTTTAGAGACAGTTAATTGTAGGGCGAATAACTGTGTAGTTGGTTTGTTTTTCATTTGATCTTAGCAAATATGGCAAGAAAATTAAAATATTCTTTATCACACTGATAAACAGAGATATAAAGAAGCGTACAGAAACGCTCCCAGTACAAAAGCACGCACATATCCCTCGTTACAAATCGGATATTGCATATTATACACAGCGTACATTCAACTACAAAACACGCATTATGGCACATTCAGAGATAGGCACACACAGAGACATGCATATACATGTGTGTACACGCTTATACACAACCTACTTGTTATACAAAAGCACCACAGTTATATCCCATGTGAGATGGAAATGTGCATAAGCAACATAATGCATGCACGCATATATCAATACTTGATATATCATAATGTATTGGCAGATGTTGGCATATATAAAATATACACAGGATGGCTGTAGTCTAATATATGGACGTGTATATATATATATATATATATTTTTTGTACTTGTTTCAGTCATTTGACTGCGGCCATGCTGGAGCACCGCCTTTTAGAGTGGTGAAAGAGTACAGCAGGGATCACCACCATCCCCTGCCGGAGCCTCGTGGAGCTTTTAGGTGTTTTCGCTCAATAAACACACACAACGCCCGGTCTGGGAATCGAAACCGCGATCCTCCGACCGCAAATCCGCTGCCCTAACCACTGGGCCATTGCGCCTCCACATATGTATGCAAGGCAGTGTATAATATGTCTGAGGCTATCGTGTGGTGTGTGTGTCTGTGAAATTCTGTTCATAGCAGAGGCGGGAGTCCGGGTGACGCCTGTGCAAAGACAGTCCGAATGACCGATGGAGCGGAAGTGCTGCAAAACCGGGTGTCGTACATACGTACATACATACATACATACATACATACTTACATACACACACACACTCACACACACGTATTAATTAATGAATCACAAACGAAAAGAAGGAACTTAGTAATATTCATTAGCATACACCTGTTTCTGTTATAAGAAGCAAATTCATTAAGAACTGAGGTTTTGGTCGTCAAGAACCAGTAGTATGTTGCGCAATTATTAAACTTTGACCTCACTGCTCCTTATTGTAGAAACAGGTGTAACTAATGAATGCCATTATGTAGCTCCAGTTCTTTTATTAATTAATTGCTAATACGCTTTATATATTTCTGACGCTGTACTCAAAATCATGTATATACTGAGTTCTAACAACTGGCTATTAGTGTCGCCTCAGTGAAGCCATTACATATATATGTACATGAGACTACTTCACCCAGTTATTATCTTATAGTGTATAAAATAATATTATTCAAAGTATTGCCGGAAGAACATCTTTATTGTCTTCGAATGAAAAAGCATCAAGGAATCAGCTTCTTGAAATTATGAAGCCTACTTGTAGATTGGTTAGAAAGAGAAAGTTAAGTATATACATAACATACTTGATTTTTGAGACAAATACAGATATCGGAGGTTATCAGATAACTAGTGTAACTCACCTTTCAATAGACAAATTTCCAATTCAATAACAAAACATTCTTAAAGTTACTGAGTAAACACTTCACTAAACAACATGAATACTGCAAACTGTAAATAGATATCCAATAAAAATATCATACCCCACTACAGACAATTTTGCACAGACAAGAACTCTTCAAATGTAGGTGGATTAAGAAATAATCTCTAAAGCAATGAGGCCATAGTAATTGCAGCTAAACTATCAACAACATGTATTTTGTCAAAGGCTAATTCCTAATCTAAGAACTGTACAACAAGAACTGTGAACACTGACTCCTGTTCTTTATAGTACATACTTTTGTCTACCAACAGTTATATGTTATTTTCGCTACACATTTTCACACAATGTTTTTACTTATGTGGTTAAATTTATATTTATATATTTTCATGAATTTATATGAGCATACATATTCTTTTATTCTTTTATACGTTTCAGCCCAACGGAAGTGGCCATGCTGGGGCACCGCCACGGTTATCACCTTATCAATGGCTATTATTTTCCGATGGATTTTGAGGAAGGAGAGAGTTCAATATTGCTGCCTCTTTTGGATTTCTTGTTGTTAGTACCGCTGGAGGTGGTAGTAGCATCGGTAATGTAGCCTCTGCGTGTGTTGCCCATAATGTACCTGTTAATATTGCTACTAATGCTGCCGATGTAGTCGCTGATGTTGATGTTGCTACCGTTGTTGCTGGTGCTGTCATCAACGATGCTGTTGGTGTTGTTGAAGGTAGGACGGCCTGAAGTCGATAGCCAGTAGCAAAGGGAGATAATCTCTTTATTTACATTTTCATTTGTAGCGAGACTTTTCCCCTCTATATTTTAAAGAGGTCTTAGGTCACGATACGCCATAAATTAAACGCTTTATGGACGGGAAACCCAGAGTAACACCATAAACCGGCCTTCACCATACACACATACACAAAACCGTATACACACACACTCACTTGTATACTTTAATAAAGTTAATGATTTACAGATATATTGACACCTATGTGGCGAGACGTTGCTTATAAAATAATTGCTTGTATTAATAATTAATTGCTTGTAATAATTGTTTTTACACACATGACTAGCAATTTCAGTAGAATATATATATATATATATATATAATATATATATATATATATATATACTTATATATATAATATATTATATTATATAGAACTGACTAAGTCTGCTGGCAGTAAATATTTTTCTTCTTTTACACCTCATTCGTTGAGTTTTACGACTATTATTTATGCTTGTGTGTTCTTTATTAGTTTTTCTAATTTGAATGCATCTATCTATCTATCTATCTATCTATCTATCTATCTATCTATCTATCTAACTATCTTCTATCTATCTATCTATCTATCTATCTATCTATCTAGCTCTCTCTCTTCTGTCTGTCTGTCTGTGTAATGTATCTCACCTAGCTATCTATCTATCAATTAACGTGTAAGTGGCCGAGCTAGTAGCGCGTTAATTGAGGAATAATTGTTCGAATCTAAATACCTTTAAACATTTTGTCCGACGTTCTGACGATTCCGGCAATCCTTCGCCCATATAATCCTTCGCTCGTGAGAGGGCGAAAGACTTGAGGTGATACGACCGCAACTTTATCGCCTTCTTTCTCTAGAAAAGATCGAAAAATACAGACTACCAAAAGACGAAATCGCAAGAATGTGGACTATGAGGAGAGTGTCTGTCATTCCAGTAGTTATAGGAGTACACGCAGCACCAACAATCAAGTTCGCGAAATATGTCAGAGAAATCGGAATTGACATGAGAACAGAGCAAGCCCCCAAAACTGCGCTGATGGGGACAGCTAGGAGTTTGATATCGATGCTTTGATGCTGAATGTCTCCCACGTTAATTAACAACCCGGTATAAAAGCTTATAATGTGCAAAGAGGCCCTGTGAGATCTCTAACAGTAGGATGCTGTCCGCTCTCACAGAATCTACCAGAGTAAACAAGATTGAGCACTCTGAAAAGTAAAACAACAACAATAACAATAATAATAATAATAATAATAATAATAATAATAATAATAATAATAATAATAATGATAATAATAATAATAATAATAATAATAATAATGATAGTAATAATAATAATAATAATAATAATAATAATAATAATCACACTCAGTTGTAACTTCAGTTAATTCTATATATTATATCATGGCTGTTAATTAGTAGTAAATTGATATTATATAACATTGATGGATGTCCTCATAGCTCGAAAGGTAATTATAAATACTATTATTTGATACCACTTATCTGTCTTTTAAATTTCAAGTCTATATTCGCATGGTCGAAATCTTTTGAATATAAGGTTTTTACAATCAAACGAGACGTAATTTGAGATTAACGACGTTTCAGACACTCCAAGCGCTCACACTAATCTCTGATGTGTCGACCATGATATACAAATTGATGTTCTTTTCGTTTGGCTGCTGATCAAAGTATTATATGGGTATAAAATTTTATGCGCATGTTAACTTCTAGAAAGGTAGTAGTTTTGCGTTCCAAAATACACATACACACACATGCACAGACAAACATACACACACAAACACAAACACAAATATACACATGTCTCTCTCTCTCTCTCTCTCTCACTCTCTCTCTCTCTCTCTCTATATATATATATATATATACATATATATATATATAAAATAATAGTTACATTTACTCAATAGTCAAGATAAAACTCTGAGTTTCAGATGCCGAAGTGGAAATCCACAACACCATCTCTTCGGTTATCTGGCCATCTTGACTATTGAGTTAATGTAACATATTATTTTATAGATAAATTTCCTCTATTTACATAATATTGAGGTATCTTTCTTTCTTTTGTTATCTTACCGTTTTTGCCAATATATATATATATATATATATATATATATATCTTACTTGGAAGAAGACGACGCGTGCGTTCAATGATATAATAACAATTTAATAAATAAAACATATGCATACATACATATATGTACATACCTACATCTATATGTATATATACATGCATATATGGGTACAGGACACCACAAATAAACGTAGAACACAACGAGAAACGAAAGCATAAAAACAAAACAAGGAAACGGACTTTTTTTAACAACGAAAAATCAGAGTACAAGACATACAACACAAGGAACCTTCCCCTTCTTCAGCTGCCCCTGTTTCAACTCATTGCGTGTTACGTTTGTGGTGTCCTGTACCCATATATGCATGTATATATATATATAGATGTAGGTATGTACATATATGTATGTATGCATATGTTTTATTTATTAAATTGTTTTATATATATATATATATATTTATTTATTTATTATATGCATGTACGTTTGTACGTGTCTGATAGTGTGTATACCTACGTGTGTTTATGTATAGTTCGTACATACACTCACACGATCAGACGCGCGCGCAGACACACAGACATACACGCGTACAGACATACACATACACACATATACAAAGTCTATTGCCGTCTAAAAATGTCTTATTATAATAGTGAACACATTTAACAAAGTGCTTTTCCTCGCTAGATCACCGATCAGTCCTGTATCTTATCTCTTATAAAGTACAATTTATACTGTGCTGTCACAATAATCGTTCACACCGCCTCCATTTCCAGATTACTATGTTGGTTGCAAATAATGTAGAATATCTATAATACCGTAAAACGCTTTCAAATTGTCTTGTAACTATTCGTAACCCCACTTCTACTTTACTTTTCATTATTTTCTCAGCCACTCTCTCTCTCATATCCATTGATTCTTTCTCTCCGAAGTTGTTGTTTTTTTTCACCCCATTCTCTCTGTTATCCGTTTCACATTTTCCCCTACGGCTATTTATATAATCCCTTCCGAACGTAAGTCTTTATCTTCAACTTGGTGCGGTAGAATATACAAATGAAAGATATGACCAAATAAGCAAGCAGGATTTTCGTCAATAAGAAATTTCTGTGTAGTGTATACAGAACAGTATATTCCACTCACGTTTATTACCCTGACCCTTTTTCCCTAAGCCGATAGAAAAGTTTGTCTGAAAGTTAGTACAATCTCTCTCTCTCTCTCTCTCTCTCACTCGCTTTCATTTTCTCTTTCCTTTTAACCTGCCTGCTCTCAATCTCTTCTACTTTTTACAGTGATATAAATACACACGGCAAGAAATACTTCTAGTTCTGTATTGGGTACGTTGTACTGAATAATGAGCAGAGTGTTTGGCATAATAGTCAATATACATCGTTATCATTGATGGATACATCGTGTCATGAAAGAATAAAGTAAATAGTTACTTTCATTTCAAACTTTGGAGCGTTTGAAATGTATTGCATGATGATATATATATATATATAATATATATGTTTGAGTTGCATAATAGTGGTTATATATATATATATATATATATATATATACATACATACATACATACACACACACACACACACATATATATGTGTGTGTGTGTTCGTGTATATATTGCTTTTCTTGTTTCAGTGAATATCCGGTGGCCACGCTAGGGCACCGCCTTGAAGGGTTAGTGAATAAAATCGTTGATACTGCTTATTCCAAGTATGCTAATTGTTCGTCTTCTTATAATAATTACCCAACCTTTTAGGCTCTTCTCACAGCTATCCTGCTTTCAAAAATTATACAGGTATTTAAAAAAAATTAATTCAATAAATAATGTTTTTACATTACGTATATACATTAATAAAATAAATTGTTGGTTTCCATACAGCGAATTAAAACTTAAAAGAGAAAGTGAGAGACTTTGCAAATGAAAATGGAATACTCCGCAGTGAATGTAATGAATATCTAAATCTGAGAAAAATTGAACGCAGTGGACACGACAAACTGGAGTTTAGAAAATTCAATAAACGTTAGGAATCGAAATTATAGGACATTTCTTAGAACATGGATTTATAAAAATATTTCCAGACGGTCAACTCTTTAATAATTGCTTTCTTTTAGAACTTTTAGTAATTGTTACATTACCTAATTAATAAGTAGCTCTCTCCAATATAGTATAGATAAGTGACAACATAATTCATCAGATTGCTGTCTGCTCTCTCAATCCTTCTTCCTCTCTCTTACTCTATCTCCTCCCTTCTAACAAACTAAAGCGTAAAGTGTGAACGAACAGGTCAAAGAATAATATAGATTTAGTTCAATGAAAAAAAATATAATTTTCACTGTCAACATACCACCACCATCATCATTGTCACTATAGTTTTCAGTAACAAAACTCATTTCATTTCAGTCCACCAGTTTTATTTTTCTTGCTGTCACTGTATCTCTATGCTCTCTGTCTCACTTCCTTTCTCTCTCTCTCTCTTAATATAACTGCCTCCCCTCTCATATCTGCTTTTCTCTCTTTTTCTCTCTTTATCTGCCTTTCTTTTACCTCGCTACCAGTATATCACCCACTGCTAAATGCTGTATGCTAAACATCTCTTTCTCCCGACTCTCTTTTCTCTTACCGTCTTTTTCTCCCGCTCTTCGTCTCTTCCTTCAACTAACCACGTGACGCATTTGGCCTTATACATCTTTCTCTACTTCTCCCTCACTTCTTTCTTCCCTACTCACACTCCTACTCCTCCCTCACTTTTACTCCACCTCTCATTCACTCCGCCTCTCACACTAACAAAATATAACGGGTGAACGAACAAGTAGATTATTATATAGATTGGCCAGATAGGTATGAAAAGGATATATGTGGTAGCAACCACTCACCATTATCAGCAGTGATAACACCAACGCTGTAATATTGAAAAAAATAAAAAAATAAAATGATGTTTCAGTTTAACTCTTGGAGAAGAAACAAAAACAAGTCGATGTGTGTACTTACAACCATTCATTATTGCTGCTATATTCCTCAGAGTCACTTGAGTATATGACGCTGATATGATTGATACTTAATTGATCTGGTTTTGATTTTGGGTTCGAGCTATTTCCACTGCATGTTACAGGAATATTCTGATTTACTTTCTCCCCACTTCTCTCCTGTTGCGATCATACATGTACACACATATTCCCGTGTATATTTGTTCGATCAGTGGATCACATGTACTTATTCATTGGATTAGCTTGTAAGTGGCTGAGTATTTCTTATACACATGTACAGTTGAGGTCATTCGACGGCAGAATTTACTCGAGCAAATCGACCCCAGGACTTATTCTTTGTAAGCCTAGTACTTATTCTATCGGTCGCTTTTGCCGAACCGCTACGGGGACGTAAACACACCAGCATCGGTCGTCAAGCGATGTTGGGGGGACAAACGCAGACAGACACAAACACACACACACGCACATGCATGCATATACGACGGGCTTCTTTCAGTTTTCGTCCACCAAATCCACTCACAAGAATTTGGTTGGCCCGAGGCTATAGTAGAAGACACTTGCCACGCTGTGGGACTGAAACCGGGACCACGTGGTTTGTAAGCAGGCTCCTTACCACACACCCACTTCTATGTTTGTGGTGTGTGTGTGTGTGTGTGTGTGTGTGTGTGTGTGTGTGTGTATGTGTGTTTATGTCTGTGTTTGTCCCTCATCACCGCTTGATAACAAAGGTTGGTATGTCTACGTCCCGTAACTTAGCAGTTCAGCAAAAGAGATTGATAGAGTAAATACTAGGCCTTAAAGAATAAGCCCCAGTCAAATATATAGGAAAATTTTATATATATATAGGAAATACTTTCAGCGTGTACTTGTACCTCCACAACATTCACTGAGCTAGGTTCCTCGAAAAATGTTTGCACTCAACCGATTTTTATCCCTTATGAAGAAACTCTTGTATAAGTACAGAAGTGTTTCAGACCTATGCGTTTTTTGTACAGAAAGTCATTCCAAGGGGATTTCAGATGAAATTAAGATTAAAAATAAATAGCGCAAGGAAAAGAATCTGATGAATATGACTTTCAGGAATTACCATAAAGTTATGCTGTGCAAGTAAACTATCAATTTACAGCTATCAATGTCTTTGCTAGTTATTCAACATAGATGTAGCAAGGAATAAACGATATTATTCAATAGGCAGCAAAAATCATCTTATGGGAAGAAAAAGTTCACGAGAAACAAAATGGATTTCATCAACAACAATAGAAATTGCAGAAGAACGGCGACTAGCAAAAGCAATGGAAAATATTAAGAAAAACAGGAGACTGAATAGGGATATCGTAGATGGATGAATAAATAAACGTATAAAGAAGCTAAAGACCGTTATTTAAAGAAGGGATGTTGAATAGCAGGAGAAAAACAACAGAGACAAAAGACTAGAAATTCCTTAAAAAAAGAAGTGTTGAATAGTATTTCTTTCCCCCAGAATCTAACTTCTAAAGGATGAAAATGGTCAAAATATAAGTAAAGGAGATACTATCAAAATATGAGGGAAAGAATACACAGAAGTGTGGTACAAAAGAGATGAAGAAAGCTTGGGTGAATGTAAAAGAATTAATTTGGTGGAGGACGAACCAAACAATAGAAGCAGAGGTTGGGCAATTTTCTGAAGTAGCAAAAGAAAACGCACCAGGTTCAGATGATATCGTTATTGAACTGTTGAAAACAGATGATGAAGATGCCATGAAATTAATTACAAAACTTTGTCAAAACATTCCGAACACAAAACAATAGCCGAAAGACCAGCAGAAGTCAGTATGTATCCCCATTCCAAAGAAAGGTGATAATTGTCTTTATATGCCTGCGAGCAAAAGTGTTTTGAAAATTATTCAAAGCCGGTTTCAACAAAATTCGGAAGAGGAATTAGCTGCAGAAAAAGCTGGTATCAGAAAAAGAAAGATACGGTGATGGAGTAGGGATTAAATAAGAGATCAAAAGAACAAAGAATGGGTTCTTAAAAATCAATGATATATCCAGTAATGAATTATGGATTCAATGCTGGAAAATTAACAAACAAGATAAAAGGAGAACTGATGTATGCGAAATGTGACGAGGAAGAAGAATACTAAGAAATATCGTGAACAAAAAGAAAGCAGACAGTTGGATACCATAACAAGAGAAACTTGGAAATAATTTGGAAGTGTTGTTCATCAAAAAAAGATTAAAATTCTTTCGGCATATTATGGAGAGCGATGGTATGGCAAATGTATTGTGTTGGAAAAAGCTGAAGGTTTGCAAAGCAGTAGTGGTGGTGGGAGACTGCATATGAGTAGATGGCGTGAAAGAGGAGGGTGTGGCTCGCATCCATGAATCAGCGCCACATCTGGACGGACGGGAGTAATAATAATAAGCGAGGATAGCAGATTCATGAGGTAGTGAGAAGTGACTTTAGGTCTTAACGACACGTGAAATGAGAGATTGCAGAGTACAAAGTAGATCGTATTAAATGGGTGTATATATATATATATATATATATATATATATTATATATATATATATATATATATATGAGTGTGTGTTGTGTGTGTAACATATGCTATAATTATAAAGAGGGCAAATTTTAGCCTTTTCTCCGCAGACTGAAAAAACTACGAACAACCGATTTTGGGTTATATATATATATATGGAAGCACTCCGTCGGTTACGACGACGAGGGTTCCGGTTGATCCGAATCACTTCTGTGAAATTAACGTGTAAGTGGCTGAGCACTCCACAGACACGTGCACCCTTAACGTAGTTCTCGGGGATATTCAGCGTGACAAGGCCGGCCCTTTGAAATACAGTTACAACAGAAACAGGAAGTAAGAGTGAGAGAAAGTTGTGGTGAAAGAGTACAGCAGGGATCACCACCATCCTCTGCCGGAGCCTCGTGGAGCTTTAGGTGTTTTCGCTCAATAAACACTCACAACGCCCGGTCTGGGAATCGAAACCGCGATCCTATGACCGCGAGTCCGCTGCCCTAACCACTGGGTCATTGCGCCTCCGCTATACATATATATATATATATATATATATATATATATATATATATATATATATATATATATATATATATATATATATATATATATATATATATATATTATATGATTAAATAAATGCGCACTTTTAAAGCCTAGCCACGCTCATGGGTCCGGTTTTCCGGTTTCAATGGTATATGTGTTCCCCTGCTGGACGGGACGCCAGTCCATCGCAGTTATGCTCATTTCTGCCAGCTGAGTGAACTGGAGGAGTGAAGTGAAGTGTTTTGCTGAAGAACACAACGCATCGCCCGGTTCAGGAATCGAAACCACAATCTTACGATCATGATGCTGACACCCTAACCACTAAGCTACGTGCACACACACACACACACACCACACACATACATATATATATATTGTGGTATTCGTTTCATCTCCCTCTCGTCTCTGAGTCAAAATAAGATCGAGATCAGTTTCGCCTGTCAAGCTATCGAGGTGAATAAGTGATTAGGTGTCAACTGATGTCACCTCTTCCTCTTCTCCTCTCTATCCTTGTCTGTGTGTCTGTCACACTCACACGCTCTCTCTCTCCATCACCCTCTCTCTCCCTCCTCCCCTCTTTCTTCATCCCCATCTTCCTCTCTTTCTCTATTTCAAACGAAATCAGTCTTGATGAGACTCGAAGGGGGATGGGTTTCTCCCAGGTTTTAAAAATATATCCCAAATATTCTGCGTGTCATAAGGACTCTATTCGGAGTTAAGTTTCCTGCTACAGATACACACATACACGCACATAGCTGTACTTGTTAACATTATATATAAACATATATATCTGTGTGTGGTGTGTGAATGTGGTGTGTGTTGTGTGTGTGTGTGCGTGTGTATGTGTGTGTATGTGTGTGTGTGTGTGTGTGTGTGTATGTGTGTGTGTGTGTGTGAGTATATGTGTGCGTGCACCTAGTAACGTATCTGTATCTGAAATAAACAAGCAGACTAATGATATTAAGTGATGGACACACGTTTTAAGACAAACCCACTATGTCTATATTCCGAGATGCTGAATACAATTGTTACCGTTATAACAGAATATGTATGTATGCATATGTATCTGTCTGTCTGTCTGTCTATGTCTCTCTCTCTTTATGTATATGTAAATATATATATATATAAACGTATCTACTGAAAGCAGTTGTTTGCTTCTGATCTCTGTTCAAGTATTCATATGACGCATTTAAGAACAGTAACTACAAATGCTTCAATGCATCATATGCTCTGTAGATAAGCATCATGTGCTACGTAGATAAGCATGATACGTACATACTTGTCTACGTAGTGTAAATATTACATTTTTTACATATGTAGGTGTGTAAGCATGCAAGTATTAATATATGTATAAACACATATTCAAGCACAATAAATGTTCCAACCTATTTGATATCGTTTCTATATCACAAAAAAAAAAAAAATATATACATTACGGAACATTAATGATTGAATTCTTTTTGTATAGTTCTAAAGATTTAAGGAATACTGATCTCTGTAGACATCTCTAGTGTCTTGATTGACTTAGTATCCAATGGGAGCAATGTGCCTAGAGCATCACTCGATGTTGTTCTGTGTGAAATGGCTGTTTTCAAGAAGTGGTTTCTACTAATGGTGAGATTTTTTCCCACTGAGAGGTGACCGTACAGAGGAATTTTCCAGAATGCGGTCAATCTTTGAACTATTATTCTCATTCTCTATCCGTCTATCTGTTTGTCTCCCTCCCTCTCTCCACTCTATCGATCTATCTATCTATATATCACTGTATGTATGTATCACATGTTCATAGACTCAGGAAATGATAAATACGTGCACGCCTACATATTCAAATATAAGAGAAGATTGTTCAAAGACAATATACCTATATCATAAACACAGATGTGTATAATGATTAGCTAATCTACTTATGTATCTAACTAAATTCACCCACTTTCATTCTCTGTATACATGCTTATGGCTACACACATAAAAACATGTATCCACATGAATACATACGTGTGTACACACACACACACACACACACACACACACACACACACATATTGAAAGACCGTTAACAGCGCCAATCTAACTTAGCCTAATACAATTTCTAACACGGAGCGGAAACCGAACTCACAACTATGTAATCAAGAACCCAGTTACTTATCAACAGGTCACACACTTTTCTCATATATATATATATTAGTGATATGTGTCTTTGGCCAGGTAATTTTCTCTTTGCCTTGCCCCGGGTCACTCAAGTGATACAAATTATATTAGGCTACGTTATATATATATATATATATATATATATATACACATACATGCATGTATGATACATATATACATACATATATATATGCATATACAATCACATATATATGCATACATATCCATATATCATATATTATATTATATTATTTCATATTATATTTTGTGCGCACACATATATGTATCGACACACCCACTGACGCATATACACATACTCATAAATGCTTATATGTTATAAGTATATATGCACGTGCGTAATTAAAACGACATTAGGATATTCTCATGTTCGATAGCCAGTTGTATGCCATCTATTTCAAACAGAGAGATTTATAATCTATGGTAGGCGGAATCCTTATTATTTTAGATCACAGTATAAAGAACTTAATTATAATAAAGTTGTGTACGTAATTAGTGCTGCCTGTGTTGAATCGACTGATGAAGCCAAAGGAAAATATGCTATGGCACCAGACGTTGTCATGATATAACTGATGATGATGATGATGATGATGATGACGATAACGAGGAGACAGGAGGATGAGGAGAAGGAGGAGATGGAATGTTAATGGTAATGACAGTGGTCGTGATGATGATTTTGATATTGATAATGATAATAATAAGATAACGATATAACAGAATGAAATAGAATAGAAATAACCTTTCAATTTAATACTACAGATCACATATTCAAAGCCATAGCCATCCGTTAATATAATTATTATTTAAAAATTTTTTATCATTAATGATAAAACCTACACATCTCATATTCAACAGTATAATAACCATCCAACCTATTCTTAGATATAATAACCCAACTCATGCAACACAGGTGCTACACATGCGCATTCATAATTACCAACCAATGAAACACTACATTTCGCATTGCACATAGTCTACACAACAAACGAATGAGACACGGAAATAACACTAAAAACAAATCGGTAGTAAAGAAGCTCTAGGAAGAATTGAACAGAAGTTCTTCAGAGATTGCTCAGAGCAGATAGGCTTACTGCTCAGTATAAGGCATCCTTTTTCCAATCTAATTAGAGGAAAACTGGGGCAAGATATGACGGTCAAGCAGTAATGAATAATGAGAGCGATGTATGAGTGATGTCCATCAGTTCCGAGATAGCTTCATCTCTGCCTATTTCTAAACGGTACTGGCTACCCTGCTCGGAACCTCGTTTTAGTTTCTATACACCTTTAGTTAAGCTTCCCATATTCTCACATCTCGTTAAATTTATTATCATCTTTGAGGCTTTGATAAATTATAAATCAAGTTGTAGATTTAAGCTAAAAAATAATCTGTTCTTCATTAAATGCAAGAATGTGTGAGAAAATTTCTAGGACATTTACAATATGACTCAATGAATCCTCTTTTCAGATCAGAGCAAATTAAGTTGCTTGACGTAGGGACATACATCAACATCTACCGTGTGATACGAACCCTTAATCATTTTTTAATTTTTATATTTGTCTTATTTGATAATTCATTAGCTTACGTGGTTATAGGAACTGGATAAGTAATATAGCTACTGTCTATTTGTTGGAGTGTTTATGCAGGAATATGTGAAGCTATATCTATCTCTTCAGTACGTATATACTCCACAGAAATTTGGCAGCCGGGCATCTCAGAATCTCTTCTCAATCAGCTGCCACAATCCGTGCTGTGGCGGTACATAACATTATAAAAGAAGGCAGTTGCAATGAATTATAATTTAGACCTATCACTACATTAGACTCGAGACCATATTAATGATACATTTGTGTTACGGAAGTAAATACACATCAAAAGGGTTATAGGAATACATTGAATAGAAAAATGTAGTTCACCTCAATGATATTATACTAAAAAAAAATAAGAAAAAGGAATTAAGCTAGTAAAATATGCCAGACTCTTTTCATCTTTAATAAATCGATATATATTCTAGAGAAAAATGAAGATAAACAAAACCACGAATATTCTGGCATTTCAATTATTATCATCATTATCTTCGGTTTTTTCTCTATTTCTTCTAATTTGTATGGCTTATTCAGTCAGCAGAATGGAACAATGTGCAACAAACTATCTAATCTAAGACATAATAGTTATATGTAAGAGATACATCCGAATATTACTTTTCATCTCTCTCTCTTTCTTCCTCCTTTTTCTCTCTCTTTAGCCCTATATATTTTTTTTATATCTCTTTCTTTTTTCTCACCCATCTCTTCCTCCCCGTTCATTCTTTTATTCCTCCTTTCACTTCTATTTCCTAAAACATGGCTTTAACCTTCAAATATCGACCGCATTATCAAAATCTTAGTGGCTATTAACATTTTACTCAATGGATATCGAATAGAGATGAAGGGTTTCTTATTGTTTCATATTGGATTTTAATTGTTGAAATATGAGCAGTTCATTCTTCAATGAATACACAGACATACTCACACAAACACACTAATATATATATAAATATATGCACACACACACACACACACACACACACAATACCACCCTATCTACCTATCTATTTATCCATGTATATATATGTGTGTCTGTATGTATAAACACACTTGCTACAATATGACTTTTCAGTGTATATGCAAAATACACCGGTACCACAAAACAACAGAGTTTGGATGTATGACTATATAGCAACAAATATGTATGAATGCATGTATATGTGTGTACGTGTATATGTGTGCGCATGTTTATGTAAGGACATAGAAAAGAAAAAGGAGAGAGAATCAGAGAGTTGCCTCCAGTATATTTTTGTGTTAATAAATAGCGAGAGCTATTTTTATTAGAATGGCTGTTATATATATATATATATATATATATATATATATGCATTAATATGTAACGATTCACAAGCATCTGTTTAGACTCGCAGACTCACATGTGTGGATATCGTCTTTCTATATGTATGTCTCTACGCGCGGGTATATCGAACATTTGTGCACGTACACACACACCATGCATCTTAAACTTCTATCTATAAATAAAGATACACGACTAACAATACTCCAAAAAACCCTTTGTATTTCCTATTTATTTTTGTCTATTATTTATCAAATAAAATGTAATTAATTTTAGTTTTAGATTTCTCATTAAAAAAAGCGATTTCAGCACAAAATCCAAGGTTGCACATTATAATCTAGTTCTAATACTCTGTTACCGAAACACATATATGTATTCAAATATTTAAGGAACACATTGGTAGTTATAATAGTTTTTGTTGTTGCTTAAACTTTGGCAGCCTTGATCAGGAGAACTATTATCAAAGACATTTCAGCTATAAATAAACCGTCTTTGTGCATATCTAGTTCTATACTATCGTACGAGATCTTTTTCTAAAGATGGTAGTATCTGATATAAGGAAGTTCGCTATCAGGTGTAATGACCATATGCCTCAGTGATTAAACGTTTGAAGGATACAGAAAATTCTTCCTTATCTTTTATATGAATCAGGCAAAATTACACACAGCATGATTTTGTTGTTCAAGTTCAAACATTAGGATATGTTTTCTGAATCCCTAATATTCTTTTAAAATCCGCGAGTTATATGGATATTCCTCCTGCTCGTTGGTGCATCGAGGTGCCCTGTCAATGTCTGAGAACCAACATGCAAGAGTATAACGTACTCACTCTTTTTTGTTGTAGTTCCCAAGACACGTTACTGCTTATTGTAGTTTTTAAAGATCTTAGAGAAGTTGACAAATTGATGCCAACCCTAGAAGTACTAGCAAGAAACAAAGTGAAGGGCAATATCTCATATAATACAGTCAAAGCTTAAGTATTATTACCTCAATAACTATTTAAAATCATACTTTATAATTACAGTCATCAGCAAGTACATTATACCATGTAGTTTATCTGTCAGACATTTGCAGTAACCGAAACGTATCGTTTGAAACGAAATGCTTAACGGAGTGAATATCTATGTCTGGTACCAGAGAATTCAGTTCCCCTAGACCAGCACTACAGGGAACGTCCAGCTTAGACAGTTTGTTGAATGGATCAAGAGCAGTAACTTATAATATATAATATACAATACTTCAGCTGGTACTCGGTGCAGTAGAGTTTGAGAAGCACAGCTCTATATTATCACTCGATCAGCTATAAATAACGCTCAGATCGCACTGCAGTTACATCTTACCGCTTTAAAATGAACACACTGGAAAATATTGTTTTAAGAGACACCCACATACAATAAAAAGACAGACAGGATTGTCACAAAGGGAATCCCTTTGATGAGAGATATGCCCTATAGTAGCTAATATTAGCTGAAACAACAAAAACAACAGCAACAACAGCATCAGCAGCAGTAATCTAAATCAGATGAATATCTATTCATATATAGTAGACATTTAATAATCACCGACTCTAAAAATACTTCCATTTTACACACAAAATGTCTTTGCATCAGATTATGAAAGAACTTACGCTCCTCATAACGCTGCTGCCATTAACAGGATGTGTGGTATAGAAAATAAAATGTAATTTACTGCAAGTGAAAAATATGACCCACGGTTTCTGGTTCAGATCCTTTATTCAGGTAGAGAAGGCAGAGAA
>NC_042997.1:178816441-178818941 GCF_006345805.1 Octopus sinensis
TTCTTTTGTGATACATTCCTTGTGATACAAGGAATTGATCCCTACCACAAAATTTAAAGATCTTACGTGTGTTCTATGTTTAAGAGATGAGGAATTATGTACATTATTTACATTATTTATACTGAACACATATTAGTCCTCATCTTGTTTGTTGTTAACACAACGTTTCGGCTGATATACCCTCCAGCCTTCTTCAGGTGTCTTGGGGAAATTTCGAACCTGTGTTCTCATTCCTAAGGTATTTTTCGATGTTATTATTATTATTATTATTATTATTATTATTATTATTATTATTATTGCTAGGAATATGGGAATATGGCGTAGTGGTTAAGAGCGCGGGCTACTAACCCCAAGATTCCGTGTTCGATTCCAAGAAGTGACCTGAACACTTATAATAATAATAATAATAATAATAATAATAATAGAAATAATAATAATAATAAAAACAATAACATCGAAAATACCTTAAGAATGAGAACCCAGGTTTGAAATTTCCCCAAGACACCTGAAGAAGGCTGGAGGGTATACTATCCGAAACGATGTGTTAACAACATACAAGATGAGGACACATATCCGTCGAATGTAAATAATGTAAATGATGTAAATAATATCATACGTGTGTGTTGATCGTGCAATATTCCAACACGTCCACAAGGCATATACTTGGCGCAGGTCCGTATGCTGATAACATCGTACTCGGTTCTTCCTATTATTCTCCAGATACACCTGCACAACTATTCCAATCACATAGAAATCTGACTACAAAAGCAACATCGAACGTGAGGGGATGAAATGTGAGGATGACCTCGACAGGATTTAAACTTAGAACATAAAGAACCGAAATGAATGCTACAATAGAATGCATTTATTTCGACGTTCTAACGACGCGGCCAGTTCACCGTCTGTACATCCATACCGTTAACTACTACATGTTATGTGAGTTATGAAGTTATATATATATCTGTAGATCAACACCTGGCTGTCCAGCGGACAATCTGTGTGCAACAGTTCTGCTGGATCACGAGAACGTGGGGTTAAATAACAACGACAGCAATAACAATATCATCGTTATATTCGACTGTGGTCAGTACCTTCACACAATCAATACAAGCTTCAATGCCACCACCCTCCACCACCACCACCAACAACAACCACCACCATCTTCACCCTCACCATCTAATTGACTAGTCTTTACCCCCAAAGTAAGGCCTTGTGCCTTTAATAGAAAGTATTACTATTTTTATTGTTACTATTATTGAGAGAGCAGTGCATGTCATCGAAGTGACACTGTGATTAAAATAATATAATAATATATATATAATAATAATAATAATAATAATATTATTATTATTATCGTTATTAAGGCGTCGAGCTGGCACAATTGTTAGCACGCCGGGAAAATTCTTAGTAGCATTTCGTCTGTCTTTACATTCTGGGTTCAATTGACGCCGAGGTCGACTTTGCTTTTAATCCTTTCCGGGTACCAGTTGAACACTGGGGTCGATGTAATCAACTCATCCCCAACCCCGAAATTGCTACCCTTGCGGCAAAATTTGGAACCGTTACTATTATTATTATTAGTAGTAGTAGTAGAAGTAGTAGTTTTAGTAGTAGTAGTAGTAGTAGTAGTAGTAGTAATAATAGTAGTAGTAATAATAGTAGTAGTAATAGTAGTAGTGACAATAATTCCTGTTTAAACACCAGTATCTCATCAAATGAGTTACAGCCATGACCATCCTGTCCTTTTCTTGTATGCAGTATTATCGGGACAACAAATTCTGTAAGGTTTATTCTCTAGGGCAGTAGAGTGTGATATGAGGGAAATATATTTGCTATTTCAAATAGGTTGAGCGAGAAATTAGATCCTCACTCGTTGAGGTGTATTGGTGACGGTGGTGGGTGTTGTTGTTGTTGTCGTTGTCATTGTAGAAGTGGTGGTGATGGTGGTGGCTGTTGTGGCGGCTGTACTGATAATGCCTGCTGTTAGTGAATATAGAATTGAAAATATAACAAAAAAAAAAAAAAAATGAACGGAAAAACACAAACACAAAACAAACGGAAAACACGCACAAATACACAAACACATACACACAGACATACGCATTCACACACAAACGCACAACGCAGCACCAAAAATAACAAAATAAAGAAAAGCACAAGAACAAAAGGTCTACTTCTTGAGATAAAATAATCTCCATAAAATGGTAAATGCAACGGTTAAGCATTGCAGATAAATGTAGCAATATACGAGATAAAATGGATGAAAAAAATTATTATTATTATTATTATTATTATTATTATTATTATTATTGTTATTAATGTTGTTTTTGTTGCTGTATTTGTTGCCCCTTTTTTTACCTCATATCCAGAGGGTATATAATCTTAGAATCGCGTGACAATCTCAAACTTTCGTGTAGAAAAGTTCTACTTTGGAAAATTTCTCTTCCTAACATGTCTTTGGTTTATATATATATATATACATATATATATATATATATAT
>NC_042997.1:178821441-178826441 GCF_006345805.1 Octopus sinensis
AAATTTCTGCTATCTTAACATATTTTCAGAGTTCACGCAACCATAATTTTCTGGTTAATCGCTATCTTTCTGGTTTTGTGAAATCAAACTTCTTAAGATTGTATGTGTAGCAGATCTATACTGTGATTCAAACGCTTCGAAATACGAAGTTTTGCAACCGATATTTCGCCTCGTCATTAAAAATCGAACCTATGGCATTTTTCTTTAGGAAGTTACGGAATCTCGCAGATGCGATGACGTCAAGAAAAATCTAACCAACGACACCCAACTACATATATACTTTGAATGACGTCAGCAAATTTAACAAATCCAAATTTGTTCAATGTAAATAAGTCACGCTCTATCATCCTCATAGTTTACGAAAAGAGTAATGAATAACTGGCGGCGGAACTGAGGTATACGAAGATAGAAACAAATTTGATGAGGTCAGCAGTCAGTGAGCAACAAGTTGATACCGGGAGACAAGATGCTGTTGTCAAGGAAAAGAAAATACAAGCTGGTAGATAGACACGTGATTGACGAAGAATAACTGCAAATGAAATTCTTTCTCTAACTGATACTGCTTACAAAACATCACCGGAAGTTCTGATTCTTTTTCAACAACCTGATTGTCGGAAAAATATGAACGCTATATTATGGAACCACTTCCATCAAAATTCACCACCACACAGAAAAATGTCTGCTTGACACTGTAAAATGAACTCCGTTTTTTAGTCTTTCGTCTTTGCCTCTACATGACAGATGCATCTGTTATTTTTTCTTTCGTTCTAAAGTAACAATAAATATACCATGACTTTGACCTTCATTCATTTCATAAATACTGGCTCATCATATAATTAAATAAGTATGTATGTGACTATGAATACACGCTTGCATCTGTAAAAGTATGTGCGTGTGTATGTATGTATGTATGTACGTATGTATGCATGTATGTATGAATATATGTGTGGAAGCTTTCTTTTTAATTATTTGAATAATTAATTGCTCTAGGAAAAAGGTGATTTTCAACAAAGAAACACAACTCCAGCATTAGAATTTAGTTAACAACAGTGGCGTGTTGTACTGCAAAGTGTGTTATCTAGTTACTTTCATTCCTTATCCCCACCAGCTTTTCGTGATTACAGCTTATACATTTAGTAACATAGCCAAGTGTAGCAATAATTGTCGGTTCACATGTAATATTATAATCTGACTGGAGAAAATGTAGTTTTCAAAGTTTGCTTATAAATAATATCTTTCTTCCTGATTTTTGAAAGAAATGCTTTAGAACTATTGGACAGCTGACCTCCGTAATCATACATAACTTTATACTCTTCTCTCTAAAACAACTAATGCCTTCCTGTTACGTCTGATTTTGCCGAATGTTTTGATTCCTTGTGTTGTAAAACGTGTGTGGTCTCAACAATAGAAAAGTTTGCTATATTTATCCCAAGTCGCTCTTTCTTTTGTATGATTGCATATTCTTTTAACATTTTGCTGAACTGACAAGCAGTACATAAATGTATCATTGGACTGGTGCTTTTCCCGTAAGAAATATCTTCCACAGGAATGTGGCATAATCTACACTTACGGTCATCTTTATGCATTTGAGCGTTTCAATATATTATTATTCAGTAGGAATTTTGTAGCTGTCTACTGCACTTGAATGTCAAACTCCAACCCGTGACGTGATGAAACAGGGACGTGTCGAGGGATGTACCCTTCTTTTCATTTTCCAACTGTTCTCTTACACTACTCCAAAAGTTCCAGAGTCACAAAAAATGTTGTACCGATGTGAATAATTCTTATTTCTTTACTACCCACAAGGGGCTAAACAGAGAGAGGACAAACAAGGACAGACAAACGGATTAAATCGATTACATCGACCCCAGTGCGTAACTGGTACTTATTTAATCGACCCCGAAAGGATGAAAGGCAAAGTCGACCTCGGCGGAATTTGAGCTTAGAACGTAACGGCAGACGAAATACCGCTAAGCATTTCGCCCGGCGTGCTAACGTTTCTGCCAGCTCGCTGAATAATTCTTGAGGAGTTCGCTACCGACCTGTAGAATATTGTTAGCTTTAATTTTGAACAATTAATCTTGAGTTCTTGGTTTTGGTATGCATTTTATTGCTATAGTTATTGCTTAGTCTAAAACGTTTGAGTAGTAGCATATGATATTCAAAGGCTGTCTGAATATAATCTTAGCTCTTTCACGTCATGTTAGAAAATATCAGTCACTATGACTATGCTCAGAAGCTCTCTTGTGATGTCAAGATTTTGACTGTTTTAATAATTTTAGAGCGAATATCTTCTGTATGAAAATCCATATTATCGCAAATGTTGATACTAGTGCTGAAATATATGTATGGGACATTATCGTGTTAGGAGAAAGCTACGACTGTAGTATTTTAAATGTCTGACATGATACTTTTCGCCCTTACTTTCCTCATCGCTTCATCGTTGCATGCATTTTCATCAATTTTCTAAATGTGTAAGCAATCACTGTGCGGAACGAAGGGTATAGAGATAGAATTCATATAAAGGTTTATAGCCTGTGAAATAGTTTTTAGCATTCAACTGTCAAGTATCAGTTTATTTGGGGGCCAAATTCTATATCTATGTAGCTGAAAATGTTATCAATTTTAAACGTTTCCATTATATTATATGTATCTATATTTTTTTGACTATGATATTTAAGTTTATTTTGACCAGCAACCTTCCCGGCGGTAATTTTGTAAAGAGAAGAAAAAAAAATAGACGTCATATTCCCGCCAAAATTTGTGTAACAATTAGTGCATTTGTACTATGACTAAAGGTGATTATTAATGTTATAAGACCAAGCACTAAATTCGGAACGGAAGTACATATATGTATATATATATATATCAGTTTGTGTATATATATTATACTTAATACATATTCATATGTTTAACATATATGGTTTATATGTGTGTACATGCGTACAGGTGTGTGTGTGTGTGTAATAAGTATGTACACTTATATATATATATATATATATATATATATATATATATATATATATGTATGTGTGTGTGTGTGTGTGCGTGTGTGTGTGTGGTGTATCATTGCAAATATAACTTATAAATTAGCATGTCTCTATATGGTCTAGAAGTTGTCGAAGATCCATAGGCGCAAAACATATTTTGTGGAACCAATGATTGATATATATGCATATATATATATGTGTGTACGTGTGTGTGCGCGTGCGTATGTATGTGTGTGTATGAGAAATTAGCTCCACGTCTACATTAACGTATTCAGTTAAAACTTTTATTCAAAGAGGATTGGGCATGCTCTATGTGAGATATGCATAGCGGAGGGTGAATGTAGAGCTATAACGAAACCGGCAGATCAAAGGTAAATGCTCGTTTGATAGAAAGGTAGATCAGATCAACGGTACCAGAACAGATCAGATTCACAATTCGGAAGGTATTTAAATAATATGAGGAAATATGTATACTGGAAACGTAGATCAAATCGATGGCAGATCAAACAAATAAATACCTGAATACTACATTAACGTTAGGGTAGTTGATCTTTGCTGTGATGGTTGGCAGATCAATGGTGGAGCAATAGATCGAAATTTTTATGGTTCGAATCTAGATCAATGGTACAGTAGAAGTTCAGTAGCATGTAGGAAGATTAATGGTTTAAGAGATAGATAGATCATTGAAAATTAGTATGATAGATCAATGATGGTAGTTAAATGGTGAAACGAAGACCAGTCGATGGTAATAAACATGATCAACACTGAATATCTAGGTAAATGGCTAGACTGTGGATCAATACAGTGAGGGCATATTAATAGTGAGATGGCTTATCATTCTTATCGTTCTTGAAATAGTGGCTAATCTGTGGTGAAATGGCGGTCAGGAGAGTAATAAGTAACGTGTACATTAATTGCAAATCAATGCAATCAACAGAGCGATAACAAGTAAATAGTGAGACGACACGCAGATTAATTATGATGGCAGATCAATGGTAAGATGACAAATCAGTGATATGATGACAGGATCAGTGGTAAGATCGAAAATAAATTGTTAAGTGCTGGATCAATATTGATATAGTCCCCGATGGTAATGCGACAGATCGATTGATTGGCATGGATTAATTAAAAGAAATGAGATAGATCAATGGTGTAAAATTCAGATAATCTATGTTAATATGATGGATTACTGACGGAGCAAGCAAAGAAATCAATAGTTAGATTTTGATTAACCAGTGTTTACAATATACCAATCTTTTAATCAAAGCTCAAAAGAAAGAAGTATCAACGAGAAAATGAAAGATAAATATATTGTCTTCTAACTTCCAAAAGATAATTTGAGAGTTGATGAGTAGAGATTAAACAATCATATAAGGACATCGATTAAACGACAAGAAGGATGTCAAATTAATCAATCAACTGCGGAAGAACACTGGAAAAGAATTATACAGAACGATATTCACGGTGTGGAGACATTAAAATGCAAATTTTCTTAGGTGCTTCTATAATACAAGCAGCTGTTAGAAAACATAAAGATACAGCTTTTCTGAAGAAATAGAGCTATGTAATCTCTAAAACTGATTACCACATCTGTAATTAATACTAAGCAGATGTTACCAAATGATAGGTAGAAACTAGAAAACAAATGAAACTCTGTTTTTTTAAATAAAATTTTGCTTTAAAATATTGGCGTTAATTTTGTTTACTTTTCTATTAATTCTTTTTGTATTTTAAAAGTGTCATTTAAATTCTATTTTATCTTTCGTTACAGTAACAATAGTTTTTTAAATGCTATTTTAGGTTTTTCCTATACTTTATGGTATTTGGTTCTATTCATATATTTAGTTTCAAACAGTAATGTTCTGAAGAACTTTGCTTCTTTATTTTTTTCTACTGTTTAAATTTAAATGCTCAAGTTTCTGCGCGACAGTATAGCTGGAGGAAAATACTGCAAGAGAGTGTGCTGCACATTAAAATAGAAATATGATAGGGTCAGATATTCCCAGATCA
>NC_042997.1:178828941-178851284 GCF_006345805.1 Octopus sinensis
GTTTATATGTTAATCCATTAATGTACGTATTTGTGTGTGCTTGTATGAATGAAAGTGTAATATATGTGGGTTCTGAATTTAAATCGAAGAGTCTGTATTAGTTAATATCAGGTATTATTGAGGAGACTTGGAAAATGTATTTTAAGGTTAAATTTAAACTATTGTAGCACAATAGCGATTTCATAAAATAATTGTTTATATATTTTAATGGGTTAATTTTAGATATACATAAATGCAAAATAAAATCACACTGTATTAAATTGAAACATTTGCTTTTTCATAAAATTTATAACATTTTGTCTTATATTAAATTTTGAATTTAAATAAGATAAGCTGACATCTAATTGCGTAGTATATTTTTTTATCAACAATAATGCGTATTTTGAATCTATTTCTTATAACATAATAAAAGTGAATTGAATTGCTAAATTCAGTAAATGAAATTAAAATAATAAAACGAAGGGCGATATTTTAAGAAAAAATAATGTAATTTGTTTACTTCATTTCCACAAATATCTTATGAAAAAGCAACTAAAAATACTTAAATGTGTTAAATTTTATACTGTTAATGTTCTAGAAAATAACAAATGAATATTTTGCATTGCCACCGTAATTTTCTTTACGACCAACCAAATTATACTCACGTTATACATAAATAATTTTAAAACAAATCGAAAGTGATTTTAAATAGGAATTATAGTTACTTACATTATTCTGGAAATAAGAACCACAGAATCATAGATCAATTTGATAGGACCTTTATAAAAATTATTCTAACTGTATTCTTCAACAAGTAGTTAAGACAATATTTGTTTCGTTTGAAATATGTTACGTTTCTAACATTAGGATCGAGAGTAGGTACTGCAATTTACAAAACGTAAAGTAAAACCTGGATTCCAAACATTTTTCTACTCTTGAAATCTCTGTAATTTTTTTTTGTTTATCTTTGGACACCCTACTAAAATGATACGACATTTGAAGGTGAAGTCAATTTTCTAATATCTAATTTCTTCTTATTTTTAAAATTGAATCAGATACAATAATACTCTAGATGGATGAACGGAACTCGAAAAATATGCCCGTGTCTCAATGCATAAATACAATATAAATGTAAAGGTAAATTGAGCAATTACAAAAACAAAAAGAAAAACAAACTATAAAGCCTTAAAGTGATTTTAAATATGAATTCTAATTACTTGCATTATTCTGGAAATAAGAACTACAGAATCATAGATCAATTTGATAAGACCTTTATAAAAATTATTAACTTTATTAATTATTAACTTTATTAATTAAATTCAAAATAAAATTCAAAAACTTCTTCGTTTCTGTTTCTCATTAATGAGTTTCCCAAAAGCATGAATCATTCTCGATGATTGCGATCCGTAAGGCTGCCTGTCGACTCAGATAATTCCTAGATTTTCTCTTGTTTCACGAAAAAAAATGAATAAAGAATCACACTAATATGTCAGCGCAAATGAACGAGGATCGAGTTCTTCAATCGCCACCTCTTAAAGGTTAAAACAATACGTAGCTACGGCGGTACATATTCTAAAATTGGAACGATACAGATAAGATTAGCATGGCACCTGTGCAAGGGTGACACGCAAATTCGTTCCATATTTTCTAGGCGCAGGAGTGGCTGTGTGGTGAGTAGCTTGCTTACCAACCACATGATTCTGGGTACAGTCCCACTGCGTGGAAACTTGGGCAAGTGTCTTCTACTGAAGCCTTGTGAGTGGATTTTGTAGACGGAAACTGAAAGAAGCCCGTCGTATATATGTATGTATATATGTTTGCCCCAAAATACCATCAGTCTCAACTCTCACCAAAATGCTATTCACCACTTCTACCATCGCAAATGCCATCTCTCGCTCATAATGGTAATGGACACTACAGACTGGGGACGCTACATATTTCTCTGCTGCATCTGTGCTTTCACCTAAAACAACATAAGCACGATACATGTAATGCCTGCATTGGACTGAACACTCTCTCTTTGCAATGCATATACAAAATATAGCCTTGGTCACGAATTAAGTGGTCTATAACTCAAGAAAGTACTCAATACAGTACAGTCACTAAGCTTTTTATAAAACAAAAGTTTCTTGAAGTAAATGTTTCATTGATTAATAAGAAGTTGCATTACAATAGTACGATTTTTCGAAGAGGTGCACTGAAACAATTGCTCCATTGTATAACATCACTTGGTTAATAAAAGTTACGCTTTATGTATGTGTGTGCATATGATGTGCTTGAGCGGGTGTGTGTATGTCTGTGTGTGGTGAGGGCATTGAAATGACTGGCCACATCAATAATGCCAATGGATTTTATTTTGTACGTAAATAGTGAAGCTTAAGTTTTACAGTACAAATTGGATTCATCATAACCACACACACACACACACACACACACACACATACACACACACACATATTCAAATATAAACATACATTAACAGTATAACACACAAACTTATATATATATATATATATATATATATATATTCTTTTACCCTTTTACTTGTTTCAGTCATTTGACTGCGGCTATGCTGGAATACCGCCTTTAGTCGAGCAAATCGACCCAAGGACCTATTCTTTGGAAGCCTAGTACTTATTCTATCAGTCTCTTTTGTCGAACCACTAAGTTACGGGTACGCAAACACACCACCATCGGTTGTCAAGTGATGTTGGGGGAGCAAACACAGACACACAAATACACACACGTACACACACACAAACATACACACACACACACACACACACACACATATATATATATATATATATATATATATATATATATATATATAATAATATTAGGGAGTAAATCCAAACCTACAGGGAAAAATTAGATTTAGGATTAAATCTAATTTTATAGTATAAATATATATATTATATTAAATTAGAGATAAAACCACTATTAGGCAATCAAACAGTGAAAATCATAAGCCAATACATAGAAATAAAATTAATTCATAAAATATATAAAAAAATATAAAATATAAAATTCCAAATTAAAATATTTAAATTAAAGTTAAAATTTAAAAAATTATTTAAATTAATAATTTAAACTTATAAATTTTATATATATATATATATAATTATTATTATTTTATTTATTTATTTATTTTTTTCAATTAAGTAACTATCAAAAAGTATTAAAAGTTTAATATAAGATAAAGAGTAAAACCACTACGATCGTTTCATGCCCGTAACCAATTCGAATAACAATAATTTAAATTCAATTAATAATTCGAATTTTTGTTACAGTCAATCTTCAGGTTAATTGTAATATTTTAATAAATAATCAGAAATATTTAAACAATATTTTTTAAGAAATAAATAATATAAAATTTTTCTTATAAAAAAACTCTATCATCAACCTAGAAACTTAACGATTATGATTATGTCAAAACATCGATTATAATGTTAAATATTAATTTAATTTTTAAGTATTAATTTTTAAGGTAAGAAACCCACCAATAATCTAATATCAGTTATAGTCAATATCTAATTACATAAATATTTTACAAAAAAATGACTATTCATATTATTAAAAATATGATATTTAAATAATATATAAATTATCAATGAAAATATATAAATGTATATAAATATTAGAATTAAGATCTAAAATTATCTCTATAAATAAATATATATACACATATAAAAAAGACCTAATAAATTAATTATTCATATTAATAATAAAAATATTAAAATATTAAAGATGAAATAGCTAATTTCAAAAATACAAACAAACAATCTTAAACGAACGCTATAGCAAATTAACTATCTTTATATCTCGTTGGCTAAATAATAACTTTCAAAAATATATTTAAAATACTTAAAGAAATAATCAATTCGTAGTTATATAGTATCAATTAAATACTATAAATATATTTATCAATGGGAATAATATAACTACCATTTATCAATTTAAAAAGACAATATATAAGTTATAATAATAATTATAAGAAATTTAAAACTACAATTAATGCTATTAATACATGTATATACATGAAACCTAACATTAAACAACTCGTATACTTGCTATCAAACAATATATCTATCGCTAAGTAAATTCCTACGAATAAACTTAAAGTTAATATCTAATAATTATATAGAAAATTACGATAATTACATAACCAACGATTTTACATAAAAAAAACAATAATATTATACCATAAGACTTATAAAGTATTAAAATTTAAAAATCTTAAATATAAATTTATACTTAGCTTAGCGAGGTTTTGTCTTTGGTCGACCCGAGGCTATAGTAGAAGACGCTTGCCCAAGGTGCTACGCAGTGGGAATCAACCCGGAACCATGTGGTTGGTAAGCAAATTACTTACCACACAGCCACATATTATATACTAGCAGTATCGCCCGGCGTTGCTCAGGTTTGTAAGGGAAATAACTATAAAGCATTTTTAGAGAGTTATAGCCAAAAAATAGCAAAAAAATGGGAAAAAAATGATGGTAAATTTTTTTTTTATTAAAAAAGGTGGAGTTGCGTCTCCTAGACAGTTTGTGGTTTGTGTTTATGATTCTCGACCCCATGTCGAATTTATCGATTTTGTTCAGAACTGGGGGAACTTTTCAAAATTTTCGCTGCGTTAGTTTTGAATTATGACATTGGGCTATGTGCGTGTCAAGTTTCATCAGAATCGGTTGAAAGCCGTGGTCAGGGTGAGGGTACAAGCAAACAGACACACAGAAACACGCACAGACAAACTGCCGTTTATATAGAGAGAGATTATCTTATATTAAACTTTTAATACTTTTTGATAGTTATTTAATTAAAAAATAAATAAATAAATAAAAAATAATATAATATATATATATATATATATTTAAAATTTATAAGTTTAAATTATTAATTTAAGTAATTTAAAAAAGTTTAACTTAATTTAAAATTTTAATTGGGATCTTATATTTTATATTTTAAAAAATCTTATTAATTAATTTTATTTCTATGTATTGGCTTATGATTTTCACAGTTTGATTTGCCTAATAGTGGTTTTATCTCCAATTTACTTAATATTATATATATATATATTATATATATATATATATATATATATATATATATATATATATATATATATATATATAACAAGAGAGACAGAGCAAGGCAGAAACAAGGAAAATGCCACTTATATGTGAACACTATACAAATATTCCTATAAAAAAACGTTTCTTTTAATTTTTCTAAATTTAATTATTTAATCGTTACAGTTGAAAAGGTCTCAAAATGACCGAAACCGGTACTGAAATGTTCTTTATAAAATTATTTTAGCATTTTCTATCTTGATTTTTTTTTCATATATATATATATATATATATATATACATACGACAGGTTTCTTTCAGTTTCTGTCTACCAAATCCACTCACTTGGCTTTGGTCGACCCGAGGCTATAGTAGAAGACACTTGCCCAAGGTGCCACGCAGTGGGAATGAACCCGGAACCATGTGGTTGGTAAGCAAATTACTTACCAGACAGCCTATATATATATTCACATAGATACGTATACCTTCAAAGAAAATCAGACAAATATGTCTGTGTGAACGCAACACATGTATATATGGTTGCTTATATGTGCATTCGTATATGTGTATGTGTGTGTGTGAGTGTGTGTGAATGTGTGTCTGTCTGTTTATATGTCTATGTAGATTATGAAATACAACGAAAATATCTTGTGCATATTCTCATTGGAATTACTATGCAACGTATGTTTCTCAAGTTCATGAAAGATTCATTTGAGTGCAGTAGACAATATTGTATATCATTGATTGCTTGTCTGAGTTAGTAATTGACCGAGTGGTTGATTTTCGATGGTTTAAATTTTACAAAAAACCACAAGTGCCTTCACACGCTCACACCTAATTAGCTGAAGGTTAATTGCAACGGATATACACAGTCTTTATTCGCCGCTGGCATGAGGTGAAGTGGGTCAACCTGTGTAGTAATTAGTCCTTAACTAATTACATACACACACACACACACACCACACACACACACATATAATATATATATTATATATATATATATAACATATATATATATATGTGTGTGTGTGTGTGTATATATGTATTTACATATATATAATATTATATATATATATATATATATATGGAGAGAGAGAGTGTTGTGTATTATATGTATGTGTGTGTGAAGAGTGTATGTCTAAACATACGCTTATATATAACGAGAGAGAGGGAGAGGAGGAGAAGAAGAGAGAGAGGAGAGGCAGGAAAGGGAGAGGAGAGAGAGAGAGAAGTACGTATGTGCATTTGTATATTTTTAAATATACATGTGCATATGTGTGAATATATTTGCATACACATTACCACATGTAGACGTGTATATATTTGTACATATATATATATATATATATATGCATACACGTCTGAGTTCCCATGAGAGAACTGAATACAGTCATAAAGTGTATTTATTTACTGTACTAATAAGATTAATCTATAATACGACTCTGAGGTCACTCTATATTTCTTGTCACGTAACTAATTTCTGATGCACAAAATATTATGTCTATGAATGTGTGCCAACTTCAAATGAAAAACAAAATATCTAAAGCAGGTTTCGTTCATATCCTATGGAGGTCATCGTTGTTTTTCCATCTTCGAGTGTTCTCAAAAAATTATCAGAATCAGTCATATATTGGAGACTATTTTAATCGGCAGCAGTGCTGTGCTGTAATTGCTAGGCCTTGCTGTTCCTTGATGGAAGTGTATCAGTTGCATGGGTAGACTTCTGTACAGTTTTATATAGGCTTTCCATCTGGTTGTATATTATGGCATGGTGAGAAATCTGTGTCACTACACATACTTTATCAACACAACCTTTAGCAAGACTTTCCAGGAGCCGATCCAGGTTTCACGAGGAATATAGAAGGTAGAAATCATTAGAAAACTACATTTTATTGTTCCCATCATATGCAAAGAAAAGTCGGCATCAGAAGAACTTGACCCTAGAAAATAAAAGAATATATTTAAATAGTGGAAACTATTTTGACAGCCTGTGCACTAATTTTTACATCCTACGTCGTTGATTCATCGGATATTAATTTCAGACATTATCACAAGGCGATAGTATGGTTCTATAAAATCGATATAAGTACTTGACTAGTAATTATTTTATCAATCTCAAAAAAATCAAAATCCTTTGGTGGGTTTTTCAACTAATAACGTGAAAGAGTGTAAACAAAATGCCGGCAAATATTTCTTTTAGTAATGAGAACGCCAAAGAATAATCCTTGAAATAACTACAGCAGTCAAACTGTTCTCAAATCGCACGTCATTCTCTTAACACTCATGGTTCGTTTGGTTAATGCAACATTGGATTCATTGTATATAGTACATGTAGGACGAAGTATACATGTTTTATACCGTTGATCATAGAACTGCCTGATTAGTGCGAAACAGAGTACTAAGTAACACCGCCACCATTACAAACAAGAACAGCAAAGCCAGTAAGTTTTCTTCAGATCTGTAATAATTATAAAGCAAATCACCTTCAGTTCACACCTGCGTCGAACAAGGAAGGGCACACCTTCGGATAATGCGGTTCCAGATACAAAATACTCGGAAAGGAAAATGGACTGATTGTCATGAACTGAATACAGTCATAAAGTGTAATTATTTACTGTACTAATAAGATTAATCTATAATACGACTCTGAGGTCACTCTATGCTTGGATTAAAAGTATTCTCAGTTGATCAGAGTTGAACTGAGGTTAAACAACGGTAATAACTTGAAACAAAATAACTACAGCAGTAACCCAATCCAAGAGTGAGAATTATTTCTCATTTTGACGAATTTTATAAGATCAGAGCTTTGAGTCTCTTATGAGACTCACCTTAACACACGCAAGAAGTTGTGAAGAAAAGGGAGATAAAAAATTGGAAATATGAACCTGACAAAACCAAACAGTAAAAATGATAAACAAAATGAGCAACATGGAGCCGTCTTCAAATAGTAACATAGTTAAACATAATAACAAGATTAAGGCGTTAGAGTGATTATTCTTATCTAATATGACGTTGTTAGTAAGTGCATATTTCTGTAAAGTTTTCCTGGAGACAACAAAATAAAATACAAAGCAAAAGGAAAGTAATGGAGTTCCCAGTAGAATACAAATTATGGAGGCCAACATAAAGACACGATATACGTGGTACATTATTTGAAAATTTTAGTAGCCATGTTCTGGCTAAAGGCAATTTGAACACGTTATACGCGAGCTTATGAAATGCAATTAACAAGAAGTCATCGAAAATGCGTTACGGTATACACACAGCACTTCTCATATATGTACACACACACACACATATACATGTATTATTATTTTTTTATCATTCATTTACTCTCTACACCACTGTTATTTCATATCGTCTTTCTAATTTCCCCCATCTCTCTTTCCTCTCTCTGTATTGCAGAGCGCTTTATCTTTCGTTTTTTTACTAACATCTCACCTTTTACTTATGTTCTCCTCCCTTTTTCACCATCCTCCTCCTCTTATTTAACTGTTTACTTACATAAACTCTTTCTCTCAGCGTGTCAATCTTTTCTATCAATTTATCTGCGTATTTAACCAACCGCTTTTGAGAGCATTTTTTTTCAGTCTTTCTTTCGTTCTTAGCCTCCTAATGCAGCTATTGCACTCTCTTTCCAATGTTGTTATATACATGCATACGTACACAAACACACACATGCACAGAGACACATACACACAAGCACACGTATAGTGAAGGAGATAGATGAGGATATCGATACACACACACACACACATATAGGCAGAGGAATGAAAAAAAAGCGACAGGATTGATTTCTGCCCTACCACTGCTGTGCATTGCACTTTTTTGACGATAAAGAATAGCTTATATCCATAACGAAATTCATACAAGAAATGGTGACGTTAAAACATGACTGGTGGTAGACGGATGCGTTATAGATGAAGGTACATAACCCCCCCCCCCCCAAAAAAAACCCCAGAGAAGTTAGGGATCAGTGGTAGTAGCGGCGAAGGGCAACCTATTTCACATTGCAGAAGACACTCAAACAGTAACCTACATATTTCTTGTAATACACTCTTGTACACATACGCTCTCTCTCTCTCTCTCTCTCTCTCTCAAGTAACAGAATAAAACAATATACACACACACACACATATATGTATATATATATATATATATATATATATATATATATATATATATAGGGAGATTTTACGGAAAAAAAAACAAAAGACGAAGACAGGCGATGTACAAAACAAACAGATGTATTAGTATAACGCTCAGGAATAGAAAAAGTCTTTTACGTTTCGAGCCTACGCTCTTCTACAGAAAGGGACACAGAAAACAAGGAGAGAAACAAGGAGAGAGAAAAAATGTGTGTGTAGTGGCTAACGATTTATCATGGCGTCACGTACTAGGTACATTACGTTTTGCTCCATTTTCTCTCCTTATTATCTGATTTTATATTTGTTTACGGAGGTGCTTGTGTAGTATTATACATATATAACTTTTTCTTGCCCATTCCTTCCTTCTTTCTCTTTCTATGCTGTTGTACCAGTGTATATCAATCAGTGTCATTCCGTGTCTACCCAAATCTCATTCTGCTTAACATAGTGCAAACAATTTTCTTTTTATTTATAGTTCTTTGTTACCTAGCAACTCTATGAACATTCAGCCAAGTCTGACACCTACGCTTGTCTCATCATTCCCAATACGAACTTCTAAACACCTAGTGTTTCACTTCTCCTAATTCTCATTGATTTTAAGCTACTTTCATGAAAAATATAAAATGTCTCAGTTATTTTATATTTTACATATATTTAAATTATTTTCAGAATTATTTTAACAAGTTTTGTCCATATTCTTATAAAGCTAGAATATTTTCGACTTCTTAATATTTTTTTCTCTTCGTCAAATTTTGCTTGCTTTGGCATTTCTGTACATGTCTTTGCCACTATGGCAACCAATAAACAACACACACACACATACACCACACACAAACACACACACACACGCACACACACACATTTGAACATTCTCACAGGAAAAGAGACTCGAAAGTAAATACTTGCTATTCATTACAATAAATATAATATACATATAATTCATAATTTTTCCGAAAGATATATGAATACATTTCAGAATATATCTTAATATTTGTAGCCAGTATTTGTTTTCGAGTGTCCTTCCATGTTAACAAACTTTATGTTAAATTGTCGCTCTAAGCATGAATTTATTAGGTTGTTTATCGAGCACTCTACTGCCAAAGCGTTTTACATATTATACTTCATTTTGCTTGCTTACTTTATATATATATATATATATATATATATACAGAGAGAGAGAGAGAGAGAGAGAGGGGGGAGAGAGAGGGAGCAGGATGAGTGACCACACACATATTATATATCTATGTATATCTATGTATATATATATATATATATACACACATGTACACAAAAAAAAACAACACAGAAATATTGTTAAGTATGCATATTATATATTATAGAGTTAAGGTTTTTGCAAAAGTTCTCTGCTTTCGCTAAAATTATATAGTGGTTCTCTGGAACCCAATATTTGCTCTGTAGTTATATTTAATTTGTATTGAGTCCAATTAGCAATTCTGGTGTTCTTGAATTCAAGCATTTTCCCATATAAACGTATATTCATAAACATGTGTATATATGTATATATATCTCATACACGCACGGAGGCAGACACCTTCAAGTAACAACATTGGAATAAGCACGCACTATATTACATCCTGTACAAAATGAAAAGTATATTACTTTACGTTGCAATTCAATTTTTTTTAAATGTACTCTTACGGGAAAATTTCTTATTGAATCTAAATATTTGGTAACTTTTATATCATATAAAAGTTCGAAGCCATACGTGAGGGGTAAACGAGGTCGATTCTACATTTAATTTAATTTCTTTTTCTTTTGGTTTAGTTCAAATAACAGCAAAGTGGTTCTATCTTTTTATGATGTCGGTATACATCTGTGAATTGTTCGATTTAGTCTAATTTTAAACAAAGAAGGTAAGACTTAAATACACACGCTCACACACACACACACACATACACACACACACACACACACACACACACACACACACATGTATGCATATATATGTGTGTGTGTGCGTGTATTACATGTATGTATATCATTCCAAGCCCTGCACTACCGACGCATGAAGCTCAATGAAAAGCAGACTGGATGCACTGGCCCTGGAGGGAATGCGATCTCTGATCCAAATTCATGTCACGGAATCGATGGTGACTCGTCGGTTCTCCAGAATTACCTCTCAAGCTTGTTGAAACTTGGAAGTTGATGGGCAACCTAATTCCTCTTCCTGTTTCACGCTTGACTGGCCGCTTTTAAACCTCTCAGTCCACTCATACATATTTTATGCAGTAGAGTGTGTCCCCGCATTGTTCTGAAAGCTTGCGATGAATTACATACCCTGACACACTTTCAGACCAAAGAAATCGGTTCACTGATCTCTGTTCTTTGGTACATACATCCAGCGGTGCAGCCATGCTTACTCTGTAACACAAAAGAAATAAAATCTGTAGCAACCAAAGTCCAAATTCGATTTCGTAACCAAAAATGAGTCACCTTTTAGCACGCGAGCGTTGAAGGCATACAACCAGTCTAAAGAAAGTATTAGCCAAAGTACAGATAATTTTTGACTCCTTCTTGTATATATTGAACATTTTAAAATGCTCCAAATGATATTTGATTATAATGATTTGTAAATTCCGGATATGGACACGCATGTTGAAAGCCGTGTATAAATCTTCTTAACACACATGTAGATTTTACTCCATAATATAGAAGATTTAAAACAAAGTCAACCCCATCACAAAATGTATACTGTTCCAAAAAAGTTTAGAGGAGCCCATGCACTTTTATACTAGTTTCATTTTCCCCTCTGACATATTTTTATCCAGTGACAATGAAAGGCAAAGTTGAATTAATATTGTAACGTAAAAATACACATAACTAAATTGCATGGAATGTTTTGTCAGCCGATCAATCAATTCGGCCTTCTGTCGACTTAATGTTAATAATGCTTTATAACATATTCATAAGGCCACCGAATTTGTATAGAAAGAGACAGTCCAACAAATCCACATTAATACTTAACTGATGCACAAGTAGGATGAAAATCAAAATTGACCTCGGCGAAATCTGATCACAGAATTAGAAATACAGCTCGCTACACCCAGTTCAATTTATCCATCACTCTAGCGGTTTCGCTAGAGACCGATGAAACACCTTTGAGATCTAAACATGTTTTATAAGCAAAACAAAAACATCAGAAATCAGAAAGTTAACAAAATCGGGTGACTAAATATTTATAGCATCGAAGTTGTGATATACATGAAGTAATTCCACTGCATAGATATAAATCCTGCTATAGGCTTAGTCTTTTACGCGCTTCATAATAAAATTGAATATTTCATCGGTCTTGAAGCATTAGTGTCAGCATTAGTGGACAATTTATAAATTTACAAAAGTTAATACATTGTAAAGTAATTTTTAAACACTACTTACGTATCAAAGAGAATGAATCGAACAAAAAAATGTGACATTTCAAACTGATTTAAATCTACAGCCGTGAGTTTAAGTGAGGGCATTCATAGAATTATCATAAAGCATGATTTGGCCATAGTAATGGGAGAAAATGTTGGCTGTTTCACTAAAGTTTTTGTTATATTTCATTAAAAAAAAAAGGAGGAAACCGGCGCTCAGCAAAAGAAAAAAAATGAAAAGAAGAAAAAAAAGAGTAGTGGATAAAATGCTATGCAGTGTTTAGTTATGGTCCTTTACATTCTGATTTCCAATCCTGCTGAGATCAATAACGCATTTCACTTACAAATCGTTTCTATTATGTTAAAATATCGTATGTCCAAATTTGGCCAAATTCGGTTTTTTTTCTTCCAATATTTGTTTTTTGCTTGCAAGAGCCGATTCTTTGGTCAAACTATCGTATCTCCAGCTGCTTCAAATGCCAAGATGCCAAATGTTGTTAAAATGTAGTATAACTTTTTTTTGCTACGGAATGGTGAAACTATGTTTTCATTTTCTAAAAAAGCAAAGTTTCGGACTTACTACACTTTTGCATATATATATATATATATGTGTGTGTGTGTGTGTGTGTGTGTGTGTGTGTGTGTGTGTGTATCTTTTACTTGTTTCTGTCATTAAACTTCAGCTATGTTAGGACACAACCATGACGGATTTTAGTCGAACGAATCGACTCCAGCACCTTTTTAAAGCCTGATACTTATTCTATGGGTTTCTTTTGCTGAACCGTCAAGTTACTGGGACATAGACACACCAACATCGGTTGTCAAGCGCTGGCATGGAAAAACATAGACACAAAGAAACACACACACACACACACACATTTTTTCACAACAGGCTTCCAAACGGTTTCCGTGATCAAATTCACTCACGGTGCTTTGGTCGGCCCGAGACTATAGTAGAAGACACTTGCCTAATGTACCATGCAGTGGGACCGACCCCGGGACCATATGCTGCGTTACAATCTTCTTACGCCTGTGCTATCTCTCTCTCTCTCTCTCTCTCTCTTTATATATATATCCATTTTTCTATCTATTGATATGTAGAATATATAGGTTTCTGAGATCGTTATGTAGTTCTTAGTAACAACCATTTGACCTTACCTATATAAATAATGGTTTGGGAAAATGTCTGAGAATTGCAATTTTTTTTCATATTTACAATACATCGTGTATCTGGTGTACTATGTCTTTGAAAAGATTTCGATTTCCAGTTTAAATCGATTGACTAGCTAGCAATATTATATATTGACAATCCGAACTCATCCCTATCATCTATGAATATTTGGTTTCGATCTCAAGAAAGAAATGAATTCAATAGCTCTTATCGGGAACCGAAACTAAGAGGTAATTTCAATTTTTGCTTCACCAAATTCTATTTCACTTGATTTGGACTTATATATAACCATACACGACTAGCCATAGTAACAAGGATTGCTGTTTGCAAACACACAAGCCTGAAATTTGAAGGAGTGGGTTAGTAGATACCATCGACTCTGCTATTTGGCTAATACTTTATTTTATCAATCTTGAAAGGATCTAATGGAGGGTTGTACTTGTCAAAGTTTGAACTCAGAAAGTAAAGAGGAGGGAAAAACATCCGCAAGGCATTTTGTCCGATGCTCTAACGATTCAGCCGATCAAACACTCTAACACAACAATAATAATACTTTTCTAAATTGAAGTATGAAAGATTTATAATACTAATAATCATTGAATAAATAGTTGTGAAATACAAATAGTGAAGTGCTTATTTGACGTGACGAGCGCGATAAATTTAAACAGTAGAGATAAAATCTCTGTTTGTGAAGTAACCAATAACGAAACAAAATAGTCAGTGAATTTGTTATTTTGAAGAGAAGTTCGAAGAATCTATTAAGAGGTATGTTGATGCTCTGTTAGAATTGTCCTACTGTTAGTTGGGCAGTACATTAAATACATCCTGCATCTGTTGCTATTGTTGTTATTATTGTTCAATTCAGTCCTAATGAGTGCCTCTTCAATCAAAAGTCTTCTTATCATTAAAGCATCATCATTTTATTTTCAGATATCGTATGCAGGAGCGGAACCATTTAATTTAATCGAAATCAAAGGTGACAATGTCTTCGAAAACGTTCGTCACTAGGCGAATAAAATTTGACGCATACGACTCGTATTGAGCTCATTGTTAGCATATGTTAATTGAACTTTTTTTTAATGAGTCTTTTAATTAAAAACAGACTTCATATATCTGAGACTACTGCATTATCTAATTCGTGTTTCTTTCTTAGAGTGGTGAAGTGTGATTTGAAGATTAGGCAGCTAGCTTTAGCCGGATGAGCAGCTGTGTAGGGAAAGGCTTCTCGTCGGATTGAGCATCTATCTGTTTATCAAGTAAGTAGAGGAGAAGGTTAAGACCAGAGGTTAATTTAGTTGTAGAACATTGAAACATCATTCAGGAAACAGACAAGTAGTTTTGATTAGTTTTGATGCTTTACAAAGATTCACACGCGACAGTAGAATAGAATGTTATTTCTTCATAGATAGCTGCTGTGAACGTTGAAATTCACAGCTAATTCATATGGTCGTTATTGTTGTTTGGCTCCAGGTCATCTTTCATTACTCAGACAAACGATCAAAGGCATTCCAGGCGTGATCATCCTGTCTTTTCATGCATCCGTTTTTATTTTGCTCTTCCTTTTTTTTAAGATGTAAAGCTATGATTTGAGGGAGAATTGGCATTTATTTAAGCAACGGCTACATAATGTCTCGTACGATTTCTGTTGCTGTTTTGTTCTATATCAATCAAGAACGCTTATGATCACAGACATTCAAATCATGGTTTATTTTGTTTTCGTAGTAATGTACCCTTGGTTAAACTATCCAATGCAGTGGTTTCTTTAATCGAGAAGGATGTAGTTTTGAGGACAATTTAGCAACTACTTATTGTAGTTTGAACGTCTACTTTTACAAAAATTTCACTTTGGTTCTCAGTTCATGTGGTATGAGGGAATGGATACGAACAGCTCGCTGGCGCAAAATATGTTAACGTTTCCCTGTATTGCACAGAAGTACATTTTATACAATATTATCCCACTGTATCCAGCTATCGATAATAGATAAAGGATTATTCAGGAATATTATCTGCAGTCGAACATAATACTTTTCATGGGAGAATTTTATCTCTAATCTGCTTCTCACCGTTAACAGATCTAAAGAAAGCACGGTCCATTAAAAGCTTCTGTGGGCTTCGGAAGCATTAAAATTACAATTATATTTTTATTATTGTTGTTATTGATATTATTGTCGTTGCTATTGTTGTCAATTTTTATTTGCTTACACCCTGGTTAGTCCCAATAAGTTAAAACCGCATGGTGTGGTTTGAAAGTAATATGGTTCTTATTTCTGGTAAGTCTACTCACCTAGTGGAGTTATCCTCTGTGATTTGTTTATTTGTTTTTGGTTGCTACTACAAGTATACGAGCCCATTTTTTGAACTGATAATATAATTCGTATAGGATGCTCAACTCCTAAGTATAAGTTCAAATGTACAAGCAAATGTTCCTTAGGACAGCAAATTTAATTCTAAACGTTTCAGTTAAGTTAAATGTCAGGATTAGACAGCAGCTAATTTATCTTAAGGTCTATCAACATTACATTCACTTTTATAGGAATATTTAATCGACCACATCCATACTTTATATTCTATCGACTCTGGAATTCTGAAAGTCAAAGTTGATCTCGGAGAGATTTGAATTAATAATTCCACCGCAGTTGACATTTGACAATGGAACGTGCAACAGGTTGACGTCCTATTCATGAAGACGTAGAATTCTCGTTCGCATAACATTGTAAAAATTGAGATATGCAGTGACTTTACATAATTTATTCCAACACGTACGAGTGCGATTTTAGGTTGTCATTACATGTCCGAATGCTATTTGCAAACCAATGAAGGAGACGTCATGTAATCACACGCGATACTGAAACTAGCACCGAAATCTTCCACAAATTTTACAATGTCTTAAAAGAGTAGATGAACACACTGTCAAAAGTAGTCCTATATACACTATGTTTGAAAATATGACAAAGTGGTCAAGACTGAAACACTTTTGGTCATTTGTCTGATTGTTAAAGCCTGACATGTCGTTAACAACAATCACACCAATAATGAGACGTTTGTATGAAAAGAATACATTTCTTAAAAAACGTAATGTATATGCAAACGTGTTTTTATAGTAATTATTAAAATTAAAATATATCATTGAAAAATTTACATGAAAATGTTTCATTTAATGACGCGTGTGCCGATTTTCTGTAATAAAAGAATTCAACTAATGAGATAAGAAGAATAATTCAAGCTAACGATATCAAGGGAAAGTCTTTTAACTGCGATGATTGTAATGAAACGATTGTTTTTTCTCTTTTAAATTGTATCTCTGCTTCAGAAAACATTTCAATTCCATTAAAATTTCAATTAAAAGGGTAATAACCCTGGACTACAGATATAAAAAAAAAATTTTTATCAGTTTCAAACTTTCAATGTGATTCGAAGTAGAAAAGTTATATTTCAGAAGATATCTGTTCATGATTCATGCATATATAAATACACATATATACTAATACTAGCAGTATCGCCCGGTGTTGCTCGGGTTTGTTTCGACCCTTTAGAATTGGGATTTTTGAAAAGCAAAAATTTTACATTATGTAGCTTGCTATTTTCTTTAAGTGAACATTTCTCTGGTCGAAATAAACCGAAAAATGGAAACACAGCAGTCAAAAAATTGTAAAAAATGGTATTTTTCTTAGAAAAAAAGCAGCTTTTTGATATAAATAATTTTTGGTCTTAACATGGTCCAATTTGAATATTATCTGCTACGGAATGAAGAGCAAGCCTTCTTCTATCATACTCTCAATTTTGGTCAACTTGCGCCGCAGGGTCTCGGAGGAGATAGTGTTAGTTGAAGGCTATCAACCTGCCACACAGACAAATTCAGCTTTATATATAGAGATATTTATAAATATGTAATATAATAGTACCAGTCAAAGATGACTTGAATGCTCCTCCATTTTATGAAGGACTAGTTAACAAGCTAAGAATAGCAAGACAGACCTCGGCCAAATTTGAACTCATAGAGTAGAAATTTATAACTAAATACTGCCAAGCACTTTTATATTACGTTCTTACAACTGTGTCAATGTACTCAGTATGTACCAGATAAAGTACTGCGGAAGATATCTATCAAAATCCTTAAAGCATGGCACCTTAACATAGTGAAACACCAGCAGGTTATAAAAGCTTATGTAGATAGACACGTTGTTAATGTATGTATCTGAATGCTTGTCTAATGGGTCTATATATCAGTGTCTATTCATCTGCAACAAACGCCAAGTGCTACGTATTTTTCACAAGTGACGACAACCCAAGCATGAATAACTTTCCCTCTACATCTCTCTATTATATAAGCCCGCGTGCTAATTTCTATATTTCATGATTAAATATTTATTCAAATCTTTCCTCTCTCTCTCTCTCTCTCTCTCTCTCTCTTCAGCCCCTCGTACAACTCTCTGTCGCGTGCTGTCTCTTCTCACTGTTCTTTTTGTAACAGTGTTCCTCTTTTTATAGTTGCCTGGATCTGGAGTGATAGTGATCAATATTGTGGCAGAAACATTCTAAAAGAAAGCATTTACAGAAATAGAAAAATGTATATACATATCTACACATACGACCGCACACGCTCATGCGCGCACACACACACATACACTCACATACACATACATACATACATATACATACACACTCACAAGAACATATGTATACACGTACTTCTTTCTCTCTTTTAGTATGATCTACTGTTACAGAGAGGTGGGATTTGGGGTTTCCATACTGTACTGTTCTCACTTATAAAATTCACTCAGTAGACATTATAGAGTCGGTGCTATTGTAGAAGACACCTACCCAAAGTAACACGTATTGGGAATGAGCCTGAAACCATGTGGTTGCAAAGAGACCGTAATTACACTGCCTTGTCTCTGTCTGTTCCGAATAGCATATAAATATGTATTTATATTTTACATACAACATACATGAAGAGATAGACTTTTCGTGAGCTGGTAACTACAAATCGTAACGATATCGGAATCTTCCAAGACCAGCTTCCCCCTAAGCGGTGTCGAACAATATTATTATCACTAGGGTATGATGGGTTCTTTTTAGTACAATGCATTCTTATTCACTCACAAACGCACATGCATACACACACGTATATTTGTATGAATGCGTGTATGTGCATGTGTGTCTGTGTATGTGTATATTTGTGTATGCACGCATGTGAATGTGTATGTTCTAACGAACGAGAGAACAGTACTCAGCTTTTATCGCAAGACTAATGAATTCACCTGATAAAATCTGCATCGTTGCGTTGCACTTCTATGTCCTCAAACGATTCGTTAAAACGATTATTAAAATTAACAATATTATGGCAAAATTCAAGATGGCGCAGAAACGGAACCACCTTTTGCAGGGACCAAACGCATGAATATCGCATAAATTAAGTTATGGTATTCCTCTCCCTTTCTCCTATCTTCTCTCGGAATCTACAATGTAGTGCAGTGACAAAACATAACAGACAACTCTCGTTGATTATTTATTGGAAGATTATCTCTTCCACTCTATCGCAGAGGGAGACTGTGGTGACTGAGGGGCTATCTATCTATCTATCTATCTATCTATCTATCTATCTATCTATCTATCTATCTATCTATCTATCTATCTATCTCTCTATCTATCTATCTATCTATCTATCTATCTATCTATCTATCTATCTATCTCTCTATCTATCTATATCTATCTATATATATATATATATATATATATATATATATATATATATATATATATATATATATACACATATATATAACAACAAAGGTTATATTTTCGGTATGTGGTCAAGCAATTTGTTGCAAAACCCTTATTGTTATAATTACATATAAAAAACTTTTCGTATAAGTTTTTACCGAATATGGTCCTTTTCCATACCGAAAAACTACTAGGTGAAATTTGTAGATTTTATTAATTAATTATCTTTCACCCTATATCCGTAATGTATATATATATATATATATATATATATATATATATATATATATATATATATATATATATATGTATATGAATAATGTTAATGTGGGTGGCTTATTCGCAGTTTTAGTCCCTAAAGGCAGAAATATAGACATCGCTAAAGTGATTAAGGGCACCAATCAGCACCAGTAGTGCTAGACATGAGAATCAAAGCAACTCAATTGCCACAAAAAGTACTATCTTAATGACTAATACGGAAGGCAAGCTCCCTGTAGTAGTAGGCATAGCCAGATCATCGATGACTCCGCATTCTTTTAAAGTTCATCAATGGCTCTCACTGCGCCTCCCTTGTCAGTCAATAAGACAGTCATGTTCCATGCTGGGGAACAATTGATAGTCAGATGTAGCCAAATCAGCAGAGCCACACTCACGCACAGCAGCCATTGAAACGAAGGTCTTGTGTGCTAGAGCATTGTCTTGATGAAACAAGACTGACCTCTTTCGTCCGTTTTGCTGGGCGTTTCTTTTTGGTAGATCTTTGTAACTGCAAGTTGACATTGTACTCTCCATTGATAGTGTATTCCTTTTTAAAGGCCGAGGTCATCACTTCTCCTCCAAATGAAACAACTTTGGCCTTCTTTGGAGCAGGTGAGGAGTGGTGGTTTCTCTGCATGGATTGTCTCTTTGTCTCTGTCTCAAAATGATGAACTCAACACTCATCCTGGATTAGGAAGCGTTAAAGGAAACCAACTGGATTTGCTTCAAACAATGTCGGATTTTCCTATGATGTGATCCGAATGGTGCTCTTTAGAATAAGTTTTAGAAGACGTGTCACCTACCGAGCAGGAACTTCAGTAATGGCAAGTTCATTGTGTAGAATATTAGCATATCTCACACGGAATATGTTAATAGTATTAATTCATTGATTCAATCGCCTGTCATCATTTGCTATGTGGTAAACACGCTCAACGTTTCCCTCGGTTGTGGTACCTGCAAGACGTCTAGACCTTGGGCATGTTCAAGACTCTTCTTTCCCCTCATAAATTCAGCTGCCCACTTTTGCACTGTTGATAAAGCTGGAGCGTCATCCTCTAATGTAGCAACCATGTTTACATGAATATCCTTGGTGGGGGGTGGGGGGTGTCTAAACCCTTTTTTCCTTCGGGTACTTGACAGCACCACGATGCTAAATTGTGTCTATTTTCAAAAAAAGTCGCTACTGGTGATATTAATGCATATAAAATTTCACAACTCTAGCATCATTCCTTCATATTCTTCATGGTCAATGATATTTTCAGTTCATCCTTCTATCTATCTATCTATCTATCTATCTATCTATCTATCTATCTATCTATCTGTCTATCTGTCTGTCTGTCTGTCTATCTATCTATCTATCTAAATACATACATACATATACAGACATTTATATGTATATATTTATGCATGTTAAGGTGTGTGCGTGCATGTGTATGTAAATATATATATATATATATATATATACTGAGAGAGAGAGAGAGAGAGAGAGAGAGAGAGCGGGGGAGAAAGAATACGTTTCCCATAGACAGATATAAATATATACACGTATAATTTTTAAAGAGCTATACAAACTGAACTATTGCATTTTCATTTTTGAATTGCAGAAGATGACATCACAACAATACATTCCATTGGCAGCTATTTCTTACTTCTGTTATAGCTATATCATTAGGATAAATTTCAGTGGTTAACCCTAGAGAATAATTATATACACATTGAAGACTGTGGACCAAATAAAGTTTGAAAATTACGAACAAGCAATACCACCGGGACAAATTTAATGTCTTATATTATCGCAAGTAATTTTACAGCCTTGATATCTCTCATTAAAGTCAATACTCTATTGCAAAGACTATCATCTTAATTTTAGCAATAATTTTCAAATTTACATTTCGTAATTGTACAGACAGACAAATACACACACATGCAAGCGCAGACAATGACACACAGCTCATAAGCACATATACACAGTTTTCTGTTTCTACAGGCACACCACTCTGAGCGTAGGCATTTATATCTATCTACTATATATATATAATATATATATATATATATATATATATATAGACATATATTTATGTATATATGAATATGTATTTTGTATATACATGTATGCGTGATATATACATATATACATATATATATATACATACATATATATATATATATACGAATATACACATCTCTCTCTCTCTCTCTCTCTCTTCTTATATATATATATATATATATATATATATATATAACGGGAGCTTTATGAAAAGAAACAAAGACGAAGGCAGGTGGAAAACAACGAGCAATTGTATTAGTATGGCGCTCAGGAAATAAAATAAAACGTCTTTACGTTTCGAGCCTACGCTCTTCAACAGAAAGATACACAGAGAGAGAAAAACACAGAAAGAAGGAGAGAAAAAAAATGCGTGCAGTAGCTAACGAATCAACATGGATATATATATATGTGTGTGTGTGTGTGTGTGTGTGTGTGTGTATGTATATATAAATTCTTTGTCTGTCTGTCTATCTATTTGTTCCTCATGCATTCTCAAACGGCTCCACTAAATTAATAGAAAGGTAATAATAGTATTAGACCCCACGAGTGGCAACATGTAATTTTTATT
>NC_042997.1:178856384-178858884 GCF_006345805.1 Octopus sinensis
TAAGTTCAACATCACAATCAAGGAACGGCCATAATAGGCCATTCACCCACTAGAAATAACAGCCAAAAGCTTCAACCGCAAAATAACATCAATTCCGTAAACCAGGAGAAAATTAAAAAACATTTACCCTGTAATTTCTTATACGATGCACCGTTTCATCTACTGTTTAATGGTAAACTAACCTGATTAAATTAATTTAATTTAATTTAATTTAATTTAATCAGGTTAGTTTACCATTAATCAGTAGATGAAACGGTGCATCGTATAAGAAATTACAGGGTAAATGTTTATTAATTTTCTCCTGGTTTACGGAATTGATGTTATTTTGCGGTTGAAGCTTTTGGCTGTTATTTCTAGTGGGTGAATGGCCTATTATGGCCGTTCCTTGATTGTGATATATATATATATATATATATATATATATAACTACATGTAAGTGTGTATATATGTAGGCGTGCGAGTGTGTGTGCGTGGGCATGTAAGAAAATAAGTTGACCTAAGAACTTTTGTGGTAAGGCGTGGCGAAGCACATGAATGGGAAACAATATATGACAAGACAGAAACCACTTGACAAAACGAAAAACCAACAATGGATCCATAACAACAATGATAAATATATTCCTACATATGTATATATATATATATATATATATATATATATATATATATGTATATACAAAAACATATACACGTATATATACATGTACACATGGATATATAGGTATATATATGTATTTATATCATATATATTATATATATATATTTATATGTACATATATGTATATATACATATATGTATGTATATATTATATATATATATATGTATATATACAAAAACATATACACGTATATATACATGTACACATGCATATATAGGTATATATATGTATGTATTTATATTCATACATATGTATATATGTATATTTATATGCACAAATGTGTATATATATATATATGTATATATATATATATGTATATATATATATATTAAATATGCACATATAAGTATATACATATATATATATGCACATATATCTCTTTTTACTCTTTTTACTTGTTTCAGTCATTTGACTGTGGCCATGCTGGAGCACCGCCTTTAGTCGAGCAACTCGACCCCGGGACTTATTCTTTTTGTAAGCCCAGTACTACTATTCTATCGGTCTCTTTTGCCGAACCGCTAAGTGACGGGGACCGTAAACACACCAGCATCGGTTGTCAAGCAATGCTAGGGGAACAAACACAGACACACAAACCACACACCACACACACACACACACACCACACACATATATATATATATATATTATAATATATACGACAGGCTTCTTTCAGTTTCCGTCTACCAAATCCACTCACAAGGCATTGGTCGGCCCGGGGCTATAGTAGAAGACACTTGCCCAAGATGCCACACAGTGGGACTGAACCCGGAACCATGTGGTTGGTTAGCAAGCTACTTACCACACAGCCACTCCTGCGCCATATATATATATGTATATATATATATGTACATATATATATGTATATATATATATGTGTGTGTGTGTGTGTATCGAAGCCATAGTGATATGTGGGCATCTGATGATGGAGGTGTATCATGTTGGTGTCACTGTTCTTGTACGTAACTATAAAGTATCAGAAGAAGATTTATTTAGATACAGATCAAAGAGCCAATATCAATGTGTGTATTTTACAGCATAGAGAGGGTACAGTAGGAGCACACCCTTGTTGATAACGTCAGAGGCGACGACGACAGATCTTAAGAAAACAATTAATCAATTACATTATCAAATAATTCACTAATTATTTAATGAATCGATAATAAAATCTCATTGGAAAAATGCGTTTATGTTATATAGGGCAGTATGACCGTCCCAAAGCACAGCAATATATATATATATATTATATATATAATATATATATATATATATACCTGTTCACTGCTAACTACCGGGTAGTTAGTATCATAGAAGAAACTAATAATATATTTTTTCGAGTCTCTATCTCGTTACTCTGAGTTTCAAATTCTCTCTACCCACAAGAGAAACTCAGACTAGCAAGGAACGTGCCTTGAATACAATATCTTTATCTATCCGTGGAGGTGGCACGTAAAAAGCACCATTTGAGCGTGAACGTTACCAGCATTCAGTTGTAGAAACTTTGCCAGATCAGATTGGAGTCTTGTACAGCCATCTGGTTCACCAGTCCTCAGTTACCTCGTCCAACCTATGCTAGCATGGAAAGCGGACGTTAAGCGATGATGATGATGATGATGATCTATCTATCTATCTATCTATCTATCTATCTATCTATCTATCTATCTATCTATCTATCTATCTATCTATCTATCGTGGTTTTGGTAGACAGATACTGAAAGAAGCCTATTGTACACACGCACACACACACACACACAGTTATATTAGGTTGCTTCACTTGAAATGTCACATTGGAAAGGCAATGTTTCAGAAGTGCTAGAGAACTGATTTATTTAATCTACGTATGA
>NC_042997.1:178863884-178938884 GCF_006345805.1 Octopus sinensis
GAAATCTAGATAAACTGATGAATGATTTAGAAAGTGTTGGTTTCAGCTGTAGTGTAGTAAATAATCCCCTTAAAATAGATTTATTATCAAAATTTGCATTTATTCGATAGATACAGTTGCTTGTTTGTCAGTGTCTGGCTGATATAGAGGTGCTAAGTCTGATACAATCCGTGCTAGATAAAACTGTGTAAAATTAACTGCAGAGAGTTTGATAAATTGTTAAACATTTTATAGTATGTAGAGTGATGAGAGGAAATACTTTTTAAAGATTTGGACTACATGAGTAGGAAATTGGTTAAATAGAGCGTTGAAATGGGTGGTGTTAGCTTTTCTGATTATGTGACTCATGAGATGGTGGGTTGTAGAAAAGTTCATTCATGTTAAAGAAATACAATGTAAATTTAGCAGTATTACAAAAAGAATTTTGGATGTCACTTTAATCCACCACAGCAGAAGGCCTGTTGAACTATTCCACAAACATACATTGGCATTCTAATGATTCAAAACTTATATTACACCACTGAGTTAAAAATATTTCCATCCTTCTTTTACAAATATTATTTATCGAATTCTCCAATAGAAAACCACTTTCCCGTCACTGACAAATGTGTACGAACTAGTGAATCTGCCATGCTTGCGCTTAATTGTTTTAGATACCTGTGCAATTGCGAACAGACTGAAACATCCTCTCAAGCTTCCATCCTTGGCTCACTTAAATATCGAACATATAATCATTGGTGGGAAGGAGTACGGAATTTTGGCTTGCACACACGTATTATGCCTTAGTAAACTGGTACAGATGTGCTTTGTGCACGGCCGTAAAGCTTTACCTGGTCCAGAAATTGAAATCATGACCTTATAACAGTATGCCAAGCATTCCAAATTCTTGGCTACTAGTCTTAATTCTCCAAGAAAGATACGATATGTAGAAATAAACAAAATATCCCACGCACAATTCCTCAAGGATTCTAGTGGTTTATCCTCTCGCATAACCAACAATTTTTTACGGCTGCAGGCAAAATCATAAACTTTTCGCAAAATCATTTCCTCATTCATCATAATACACTAGCTTTAAATATATTCAATAAATGGATTTCTATTACAAACTGCGAATCATATATAGGTGACCTTCTTAAAATATCACTTTCTACTTTAGGCACAAGGCCTGAAATTTCAGGGGAAGGAGAAACGCGATTACATCGACCCCAGTGCTCAACTAGTACTTATTTTATATAACCCGAAAGGATGAGAAGCACGGGCACCCATGGCAGAATTTGCATAGCGAAAGCCAAACCGGTCAATATATTAAGAATTATATTAAAACTATGTAAAGTGTATATATATATATATAATATATATATATATATATATATATATATATATATATATATTATATATATATACATATATATATATATATATATATATTACATATACATATATGTATATATGTATTTATATATGTAAGAGAGAGAGAGAAAATGAGAGAGAGAGAGAAAGAGTCGGTATGTGAGAGAAAGAGGGACTGAACACTGTACCGACATGCAGGATTAGTATACTGAATGAATACACACATTTAGCCTTTTTGTGATGGTAATGCAGTGATACAAATAGTATGAGCTGTAGTTTTCATAGAGGCGGCGGTGATGATGGTGGCCGTGGTGGTTGCCGAGGTGGTCAGAGATTACGGTGAGAGTAAGCGATGTGAAAGACAGTGGCGATGGTGGTTGAGTAGAAAGCGGTCAAAGTCAAATGTTTTGATGTTGGTGGCGTCAGAAGTCTGAATGGTGTGTGTATGGTAGATGTGGTGGCGATGGTGGTGTACTGTTGTTTATGATGCAGCTTAGCAATAAATTCCAAGTCAACAAATTATATCATTGTTTTCGTGAAAATCTTTCATTGCTTGAAAAATATTGTTAAAGTTTAATAAAATTTAATATGTACTCAATGCATGAAGTGTCATTGTTGGGCCCAAGGCCTAATGAAGAACCCTCCACAGGAGCTAGCTTAAATGTCTAGTATATATATATATATATATATATATACATATATATATATATACATTATATATATATACATATATATATATATATACAATATATATATAATACATATATATATATATATACATATATATATATATATGTGAGTGTGTGTGTGCTTTTGTGGTAAGTAGTTTGTTTTCAAACCACGTGATTTGAGAGTAGATTTCTTGGACGGTAACTGAAAGAAGCCTGTCGTATTCACTCACACTCACACACATGAATATATGTGTGTGTTTTGGGATTTGTATTTGTCCCCCACCATTTTAACAACTGGTGATTTGGTTTGTTTATATCGCCGTGAACTAACGGTTCAGCAAAAAAGACCAACACGTAATGATAAGATTTAGATAAGTAGTGGGGCTAATTTTTCGACTAAATCCTTCAAGGTTGTGCCCCAGCACGTCTGCTGTCCAGTGACTGAAACAAGTAAAAGATAATATTCGATAAGATTCTTTCAGTTTACATCTACCGAATACACTTACATTGGTTGGCCCAGGGCTTCAACAGAAGACACTGCCGGGCAGTGAGAGGGAGGCCGGAACCAAGTGACTGCACATCTTTCCCCAGTTTTTAATTTCAATTAAGCTCCTACATGGATTATGTCAGTTTTAGCATTTTACCTCACCGAAATATTACCACGTCTCTCGTCTTTTTAAATACACTTACTTTGTAATTATTGACTTTTAAATGCGAATTATGATCCTTTAATAAAAATTCCAGTACGCCCATTTATGGAATATCCATTTTATCTTTCGAAACCTGAACATATATACCATCCTCCTGCTGCATTTTTCACATTCTTTACTCTTTTACATATCTATTTAACATTTTATATGCTTGTTGTTCTTCAACTTCTTAGTGTATCTTCTTTTCCTCACCGTTATCCTTATGTTGTTGAAGGTTTTAAAGCTTTCCTCTTCTGTTTTTCATTCCATTTTAATCTATACTATAAACTTCAATATTTTTCAGATTTTACTCCCAGTATGCACACACACACAGACTTAATAAAAATAATAAATAAAGAAAAACATCTCATAATTATTAATTCTGCTGTATTTTATACCCTCGATTTATTAAATTTATTTTTTGATTAATCTATTTTACTTTTAATATTTGAATGCTTTAACTTATTAAAATATGAAAAAAATATCTCTAAAGTATAAAATTTTAAAATTATTATTGTAATTATTTAGTATTTTAAGAATCGGCCATTGTTACCATACGATTTTATTGTTTCCAACATCTTCTTATTCCTCTCAATATTTCCTTTACTAGCTTATTTACTAGGTGATTTATTACTTCACTTAGAGCGCTTCTTTCCTCTACATTTTTCCTCCTATTCTTACCACCTTTGATATCTTTTTCCCTTTCATATTTTCCTTTGTATTTTTCTATTTCACAACTTTCATTATTTAAAAAGTGTGTTTGAATCTTTAAAACTGTATTCTTTATTGCTCTTTATACTTTCTTTTATAACTTTAAATGCATTTATTTTTTTAATATATATATATTATTTATTTATTTTTTAACTTCTAAATGCGTTCACTGATAGTTTATAAAAGCTAACATCTATAACGCTTAACGATTATTTTCTGAACCCTATGAGAGCCTAGACCCTTCTTTCTCTCTTATACATTCATGTAATTCTCTTCTATCTACAGCTAATTTTTAAACCAGATAACCCATTTTAGTTGCATCGATTCACTTGTAAACACTACTGGAAACTTGAGAAGATATCCTAGAATGTACTGAGGCATTCTGTTGCTCTTTTTTATATTATCAAAGGTGATAGACTGAAATAATCGTAAAAGTGTCTTGGCGGACAAAATGCTTTGCAGTATTTTCTTTCGATTCTTAACATTCAGAGTTCAAATACCGATAATGTCAACGTTGCCTTCATGTCATCGGGGTCAATAGTATCAAGTAGCGTGGTTGATATGATCGACTAATAATTTCTGCCTAAAACTGATGGTCTTGTGCCTACACTAGAAACAGTTATTTCCTCTAAACACACACACACACACAAATACACACACACACACACACACACACACACACACCACACACACACACACATATATATATATATATATATATATATATATATATTATATATATATATATATAGTTAATCCAAACATAAACAAGCAAGAAAAAACAACAACGCGACGACGTGGAATAAGTACAGTGCTATTGGACGCTCAGAAAAGGAGAGAAAAGAAAGATGATTTCACGTTTCGAGCGGGGCTCTTCGTCAGAAATATAGAAAAAGTCCAAAGAATGGAAGACGGAGAAAGAAGGCGCGGTAACATATTGGAAAAAAATTGGTTACTATAATTATATATAATATATAACGCAATTTGCCTCTAACGTTTACACTTCCCCCCCTGGCTTTGTTCAGGCCTTTATATGGTGTGATGTACGCAGAAAGACTGTCTACACTCGACTACTTCCCAGGATAAGGCACGGTAACTTATATCATCAACCCCTCTCTTCCCAACCTTAGCCTAACGAAACTTAGGCGTAACCTTAGTCCTCCAAAACCCATTTATATCTGAAGATATATCATAGTTAACGTACGGAGCCAAGGGATTTTAATTGAGTGTAACTGAATATGAAATGCAGTGGGGGCTATGTCTGTTATTTAACATTGCGGTGGAAAACAGCTCCAGGTGTGTTTCGATCTTATTTGAACTTCCAAGCTTTGTACTCTTTATCTATCAGTACACATTTTAGATTGAGAGATGTATACAAGACGTCTGTGAATGTAGATAAATTAGTTTTATAAATAAAGGTAAAGACCCCCTTCGGTCACGACACTGACCATGGGATTGCACCTAGAAAGTTACCCTCCTAGACACAAGTCCGGGCAAGGTTGTTTATGGAAGGCCAGCAGTCGCCCATGCATACCAGCCTCCCCTCTCCACGCCACCAGTGTTATCCAAGGGAAAGACAAAGGTCGATACATTTTGGCACCAGTGACGTCGCAACTCATTTCTACGGCTGAGTGAACTGGAGCAACGTGAAATAAAGTGCCTTGCTCAAGGACACAACACGCAGCCCGGTCCGGGATTCGAGCTCACAACCTCACGATCGTAAGCTCGACGCTCTAACCACTGAGCCATGCGCCTTAATACCATTTATATTACTAACGGTTGTAATATTAATTAAGATGTGTTGTTTTATTTACCGCATTATAGTTATAGGACCTATATTAATAATACGTTTCCAGGCAGCAGGCATCCTAATGGGGTCGGTGATTTTAAATGAAATTTGATTTTTGTTATTAAAAATGGTATTCAAAATGCAATGAACCAGTGTTTGGCTTTCACTGAAGCAGCAATTGACACGATACAAAGCTACAACAAGCCACACTATTGTTCACAAATGATTAACATAAACAAATACGATTATTCAACGTCTCTTCCGAAGTTACAAAAATAGTTTTGTGGTTGTGATTTCATGGAGTCTTTCCTTATATTCATTTGTAGAGTTTGAAAGGAAATATTTGCGTTATATAAGTTCTTTTCAAACCTGTTTGGATTTTGTCTTATTTTTGTTTACCAGTATTTTAGATATTTCTTCTATTTCTCATTGCAGCAAATTTGAACTAGATAACAGTAAACAGAATTATGTAACCTACACGAGATATGGTAGGTAAGTTACGTTTTATTTAACCATATATTAGTGGTATAAAAGGAGAAGGAGTGGACATGGGTGTTATTTTATAATAATAATTATTATTATTATTGGACTCTGAGCAAATCTATGTTACAAGCTGTTCTGACTGTTACGTTCCCTTCTATTTTTAAGTCATACTGTATTTAGTACCCCATCATCATTTTTAACGTGACACTGTACAATTTAAAGTCGCCTTGGCTGATAATTCTAGCAGCTTGAGCGAGTGTAAAGAATGTCTCTATAATATGATAGAAAAAAGAAAAGAAAAAGAAAGGAGTGATATTAAATTTTAGACCCATTTTATCAAATGATAAACAGCATTGACAATAGTATTAATAACAACAATAACCACAATACATAAACTAAGATGCGTACCTCTAGAAATAGTTTAATGTGATTGAGATGGTAGCTAAATCACCGTTAAGTCACACTATACGATCTTTAAAACAAGCTGAAGGGTTTATGGTACGCTGTAATCCTAGATAACATATACTAGAAAAAATATGTTGTTCATGACTGAAACACGATTAACCACAGATCGGGACTCTCCTGGGGTTACAAAACACCATCATTACAAAAACAAAAACAACAGCACAGCAACACATAAGCCAAAGAGAAATCGTCAATAAATAGTCAATAAATTGCTGTATGTGCTACAGATAGTGGAATCGATCCCTTTAATCACATCCTACGACCTTTAAAAAGAGAAAAAAAAAACATCGGATATATACAATATCGTGGTTGTAGGCAGGCTATGCATACACAAATACAGTATAATCACAGCTGAAACGCTTTTGAACATCATATGTCCGCTCTATCAGGGTTGGTCTCCTCCTCCTCCACCTGCTTCTCAACAACAACAACGACAACATTGCCAAAACCGAAATTGATCTCCGACTCTATGGATTCTTGTTATTGGGGAGGATTATCTTGCTAACGTGTTACAAGTTGGAGTAATACATCGGCATTTTAGCGTATGCACATCCGATTTTGTCTATGAATAAAATCAATAGATGTTTGATATGTTTGATAATGTAGGATGGTTTACTGTTTTGAATGAGTAGAAAAGTAAATATACCAGAATTGATTGCTGCTGGTGCTAGCACTAAGTCTGAAACTTAGGATTCTTGGATATTCAAATATAATCATAGTTGATAAGTTATCCCTACTGACAGATTGTGTGAGATGGACGTAAAGATTTCATTGATAGAATCTCATAGATAACGTTTGCAAAGTCCTTAGTGTGATAGCCATCCGCCTCTCTCTCTCTCTCTCTCTACATCACCCACGTTGTTTGAATAAGAGCCAAGGTGTTAGTATAAAGTGTTTGGTACAGGACTATTTGCATTAAGGGTTGTTGTTGTCGATGTTGTTGTTGTTGAGGTGAGCTAGCACATTGGGCAAAATGATAAGTGGATTTTCAGGTCTTCAGGTTTTGAATTCACATTTCATTGATGTCGACTTTACCTTTTACACTTTTGGTTGATAAAACAAGTAGCTTTCAAGTACAGTTGTCAATGTTAACGGCTTCTTACACTTTTTTCCTCTTTCTGACCATGTGCCAAAAAGGCGGCGAGCGGGCAGGATCGTTAGCACGACGGGCGAAATGATTAGCATTATTTCGTCTGCCGTTAGGTTCTGAGTTCAGATTCCGCCGAGGTCGACTTTGCCTTTCATCCTTTCGGGGTCGATAAATTAAGTACCAGTTAAGCACTGGGGTCGATCTAATCGACTTAATTTCTTTGTCTGTCCTTGTTTGTCCCATCTGTTTAGCCCCTTGTGGGCAATAACGAAATAAGAATCGTTAGCGTGCTGGGCGAAATACCTAGTGTTATTTTGCCCGTCTTAACGTTGAGTTTCAAATTCCGCTGTGGTCGACTTTGCTTTTAATCCTTTTGGGGTCGATGAAATAAATACATGTTGAGAACTGGGGTCTAGCCCCTCTCCCCAAAATATTTGGCCTTGTTCCTATAGCAGAAAGGATTATTATTATCATTATTATTATCATTATTATTATTATTATTATTATTATTATTATTATTATTGCGAACTGGCAGTATCGTTAACAAGCCGGACGAAATGTTTCGCAGCAATCACCAGTCTTTACGTACCGATACTGAGCCCAAATTTTGCCGGGGTCGACTTTGCCTTACATCCTTTAGGAGTCGATAAAATAAGTACCAGTACAACAGTGGGATCGATGAAATCGACTACTCCCCCCGCCCCACAAAAAAAAAAGCCGTGTGCTAGAGTAGAAAGGATTATAATTATGATTATTAATGAGATCCAATGGTCAAATCTGTCACACGAAGAGTATTTTCAGACAGAATCTGTCCAGGACTACATTGTCTTACTATTTTAGATTATACAGCTCTATTTTTAAGAGATGAGGAATTATGTACATTATTTACATTTGACGGATATTTGTCCTCATCTTGTTTGTTGTTAACATATCGTTTCGGCTGATATACCCTCCAGCCTTCATCAGGTGTGTTGGTTTCTATTTCCAAGGTATTTTTCGATGTTATTATTATTATTATTGTTGCTGTTGTTGTTATTACTCGGGTCACGGCCTGGAATCGAACTCGGAATCTTGGGGTTAGTAGCACGCTCTCTTAACCTCAAGATTCCGAGTTCGATTTCAGGCAGTGACCAGAGTAATAATAATAATAATAATAACATCGAAAAATACCTTAGGAATGAGAACCCATGTTCGAAATTTCTCCAAGCCGCCTGATGAATGCTGGAGGATATATCAACCGAAACATTGTTTTAACAACAAACAAGATGAGGACATATATCAGTCAAATGTAAATGATACAAATAGTGTAAATAATATTTCAGATTAGTTCTATAAATGGGAACTAGAAACTGTGACGTGAATAAGATGTGATTTCTAACACGTCGGTATATCACACACACATTTTAAGATGCGGCGTTTTTAGCTGTAGGTTTAGCTGTATTATACTATCCGTGGATGAAATAAAATGCCCTGTTGCTCGTGCGTATTCTATGCTGAAAGGATCCGAAGGTGCAATTAAAACATTTTGAACAATATGAAAAAAATGTTGAACTTCCGCAATTTCAAACCTAACAAAGCGTCAAATGAAAACGTATACTGTAGCGTAGCTAGAATGTGTACTCCCTGGGTTCTCACTTGATTTTGCAATCTCCCCGGCAATACAGCTTATACAGAATAATATAGCAAACTCAAAAGTGCCGCCCCATAAAATCGTTGCCTGGGGCGGACTGTCTTCTCGTCCTACTAGCTATGCTACTGATAGCAATAACGAGTTCCTTGAAATAAAACGATGGTATTTCCTGTGTTCTACTTAGTTACTCGAAATGAACAAGGACAGGATACCTAAGAACAGCCACCAAAATCTAACAGACATTGAAGATCTGAAGGTGCACTGAGGAAAATTGATATTGCATTGACCAAGGCAGAACGAGTTGCAAAGGCCTAGAATGAATGGCGTCGCAATGTCGAAGCTATATTTCTTTCACGGAAACGATGAAATATATAAAAAAAATATATACTGCAGTACAAAAGCCACATTTGCAGAATATTGACTTTAAAGATAATGAACAACGTTAATATTTGCATATAAGAATTTGTAAAATTACAGAAGTGAACATCTTGCCTCGTCATCGAAATAATCTAAATGTTAATCAGATCATTATTTTAATAGCTATCAGTATATTGATCCGTGTGAGTGTGTGTGTTGTGTGTGTGTGTGTGTGTGTGTGTGTGTGAGTGTGTGTGTGTGTGTGTGTGTGTGTGTAGGATGTGTGAGAAGAGTGTGATACTCAGAAATGAATCATAGGATATGACTTCTGAAACGTACGAATATAAAATAGCATATCACTTGTCAATATACTCAATTATGCGGGACACAACATAGACACCTACTTGTTAACATAATATTTTTCAACAACCTTGCTCTCTCTCTCTCTCCCTCTCTCTCTCTCTCCCTCTCTCTCTCTCTCTCTGTCTGTGTACCTCTCTCTCTCAGTATTTTACTTCCTCTCTCCATTTCTGTCCATCTCACAATATTTCTGCCCGTCATTTCATTCACGCTCTCTTGCTTCCTAGTCTCTTTTATGCATACCTCTACTGTTATATGTCGTTCTTAAAGGAGTGCACCGAATCGGAATAATAAGCAATTAACTGTATATATTGATATTCCTAATAAAATTATAGAATACATACATATCAGTAAAGAAAAACTAGAATAAAGGCAGGTGAATCATTTATATATATATATATATATATATATATATATATATATATGATATCACGTATATGATAAAACGAAAGTTAATTCCTTTTCGTCGCGTTATAAAATCAGTTTATTGGATTTGTGTAGGCAACTAGGCAAGTAGGACGCCAAGCTGGTACACATTGCTATTACACAAGTGCCACAAGCATCTCTACACCCGATTCACAAACGCATGACCACAGATATATTCAAGACAAACACTGACATACATAAGCGTGAATACACAACACACACACACATACATATGAATACATATACATTCATGTGAATGCAAACACACACACACACACACACACACACACACACACACACATATATACGTTGGAACGTATACATTATGTGCTCAGGAGGCAACCACTGCCTGCTAGAAATAGCAAGTACATCGTTTATCAAAATTATGCTTAACGGTCTTTAATAAAGATTCATTGTATATTGTTGGCCCTAAGCCCCAAAAAGACTGGATGTTCACGGATGGGATGTCTTTCGTCAAAAGTCAACTCGATCAGGGTTGACTCGTTGGTTAAACAACAACAACAGCATCAGCAATACTAACGCTAAACTTATATACTACATGAGATAGAAACCAATGAAACTAACAACGAACAACAAAAACACACACAAAATACATAATATATTATTATGGACACTTACCAAGCACCTGGCACTATTTCCTGCAACAGACCGCAACGGTTATACTAGATTGGTCGAATAACTCTATGGTTTCCTGCAAATAAATGAAAGAAAATAAAAATGTAAGTAAAGACAAAATACACCAGCAAAAAATAACATTCAGCAAACAAAATAACAAAATAACAAAACACAATAATGTTTCGATCTATTTCCATTAACAACTTTCATTTCATTTTTTTTTATGTGGTGGTGATTAAAACTGCCAACTTTTATGTCCTCATTCAAATGCAAATAAAGCCAGTTTCTTTTGCAAGTAAACACTTGATATTTGTGAGTTCATACCTCTTTGCTTCTCTTTCATTGTTTCTATGTATTTGTAAAGCTTATTTACTTTTTCAGCCTTCCTCTCAATCTTCTCTCACACACCGAATCATTCCCTCTCAATCGTTCTCTCTATGAGTGCCAGTCGTTCAGAATCCATTATTTAAATCTTTTGTTGACTTCTATCTCATAAATTATTCCTTTTTTCGACGAAGCCCTGCGCCTATTTCAATCACACAAAACCCTGCATTGCTATGCATTTCAAAATACCATCTAACCCAATTTATCCATGTATCCAAACCATTTATCACAAAGCTGTTTTCCCCTATCTATCCAACCACCCATCTATCTATCTATCTATCTATCTATCTATATCTATCTATCTATCTATCTATCTATCTATCTATCTATCAGTTAGTTACTTATACATTACATGCTTGTATATGCGTGTGTATTTCTCTCTCTCTCTCTCTCTCTCTCTCTCTCTCTATATATATATATATATATATATATTATATATATATATATATATATATATATATATATATACATATGCATTTGTATATCTTATATATAAATACATGCACACTAACACAGATACACAGAAATATGTAAACAACGCAGTAACTTCCATATATTTTGAAATTTAATGACACAACACTTATCTCGCAAAAGACCAAATGTATTTCGATACAAATTTGTGAACAACGTTCACGCTAAGCTTACACAGGATATTATTCTATGAATCCACTTTCAGCCTCTACGGCTGCTTCAAAGCATGGCCGGGATCGTGGACATGCTCGCACTAAACGATCTTCATTAATTTCAAACATATGTGGACAATGACTGTCTTCAATGAAGCTGTGGTAATGGTTAGTATTCCTTGCAACAGCGCTCTAAACGTAGTAGTCTATGGGTTTTAAATCTAGCTTCTTCTCAGCACGCACGATTTATATCAGAAGTCCTCGTGTGACGCAATTCTGTTAGTCCTCTCCGATACCGGAAATTCTTTGTCGTTGGCTATCATTGATTTTCCAGTATCACGAGCGATAATAATTTGAATCCTTTGGATGCACTGCGGTGTCATTATAGCCTGAAACATCCCTTACCCGAGTCTTCGAATTCCACCTGAACATTGTGTACAAAAGATTTTGCTGCATTTAAAATGCTGTTAATTTCTAAATCACCGTCTTTCGCACCTACGGTGAAACCCACTGCATGTCTTTCTATACTTTGTGTTACAGTTCTACATTTGATCAGAGAGTAGTAAGAATCTTCCGTTTGATTTGAAGAGAGTAATATAATGATAGCTAAATTTCCTCAAATACCCTTCGAAGATCATATCTATATATACATTTTATTTGTAGTTTAACAAAACTACAATTGGTTTTATGCCGAAAGAATATTTCGCTGCAATTATCAGGCTTGCCACATAGGACGTAGGTATTCATCACTATCTTGAGTGAAAATATTCGAAGCAAAACAAGACTTTACAGGATTTGGGAGAAAATAAATCAATATACAGGCCATGGGTGACAGCATATAAGCAGTCCATTTTGTGGTCTTTGTTGCATTCTATTAGTGCTGGAATCCTTGTTGCGTTCACTACGTATTGATTGACTTAACATTTTCATGCATGTTCACGCCTAAAGTTATATTATATATATATATACACGTATGTGAATATTCACATCCATACAGAATGTGAACACACACGCACACATACGCACACTGGCATCTGCGTTACTCGAGTCTAAGTATGTGTACATAATCGCGGTGTTTCACGTATTATTCACATATTTTCATACGAATTTTGTCTATGCCGTTGTGAATTCATGGGATTTTGTATCCGTAAGATTGTGTATACATGTATCTTTGTATTCCAAGAATACTTATACATGCATACATTATATATATATATATATATATATAAATATATATATATATAGGCATCTGCATTATGAATTTCTATCATGCTTGAACATGTGCTCATGATTATAGAGCTTCACATATTTTGACGCCAAATTTGGCCCATGGGATAGTAAATTAATTGGGCTGTGGTTTCATAATTTTGTGTATTTATGCATCAAGTGAGTTATGTGATGCCATGAATATATGTAATATATCTGTGTAATGAGGGAATTCAGCATAAGTTTACGCCGGCATGTGTATTTTATGCATAATGTTAATATAATAGACGTACTTGATGTCTAGAGAGAAAAATCTTATTCAGTTTGGAAGGGTAGCAAATTATATGGAGGCCATAGTTTGAGGTTTTGAAACCTGAATTGTTGCTTGTGCATGCAAGACAAGGAGGATTATTCGCTGATGTTTAAAACACTCGGTATTGATGTTATGATATTTAGTTTTTCGCTACTGCAGAGCTCGCATTTGCTGCCCTTGTATTTGTTGGCCTAAGTAGTATTGTTCCATTTTATCTGGAGGTTGATCGCCTCTCTCTCTCTCTCTTCAAGTATTCATATCAATTAATTAAAGACGTGTCTTTTGTATTTATCTCTGAACAAAGCGAAATGTAGAAGAAGATATGGAAGATCAAAGACAGCAACAAAATCGCAACACCAACAAAAAAATCAACATAGAAAAAAGAGAAACAAAATTCAAAACAATGTAAGCAGCTGCACATCAAAATAACAATTGAAAAAGAAACATTTTTTAAACATTGCACGAAACTATAAACCATTATTGGGGGATTGCGGTTACGAAATGATCGAATACTTGACTGGTACCTTCCTCATCCTGCTTCATGCTACTACTTAAATGTTGGGTTCCTTTAACGGAGTCCACTCTTTTACAAGTGTTTGGGTCAGGTTTTGTATAAAAGTAAAACTTCATCTGTTTCCCACTCTAATTCCTTTAGAGCCTGAAAATGATTAACAGAGCCACTCATACTCCGTTAAGAAAGTGTTAAAAAGTAAGAGAAATACAAGAAACGGTCACTCAACGAGGTAGAAAGAGGAGTAAAATATCCCTCAAATGAACGCCTAGCTTTTTAACTAAACATTAGCACAATACATATGGTAATCATATGTAATGTATGATACAAAATTAAGAGGGTACATACTGGAATACCCTAGATTATAGGGTATTGTTGATGGGGGTTGTAATGAGGTTAAGTAACAGCAGTAACAACAGTCACAACAACATCCGGTACTAAACTGTAGTGGCTGTAGAAGGTTGAAGCATAAAGTGAGTTACGGCGTTGTTTGAACATAAAATAAAAAGGACGTAAGGAAATAGTGCTAAGTATTATTTCCAGCATTTCACAAGTTCTACCACCCTGTATTTCCCAACAACAAGAACAAGAGCAGCAACTGAAAACAAACACAAATAAAAAATGCCATTGCACGAGTTTCTCGTAAGAGGCAAATCACCTTATGGTCACACGCTGTTGAAAATATAAGTTTTTACGTTCCTGTAAATATGGGATTAAAGATTAAAGATGGGAAAAGCAACTGTTGAAAATATAACTTTTTACGTTCCTATAAAGATGGGATTAGCAAGGTTGATCACACACCTACTTAATTAGTCCCAACAAGGGGATAAACAAGAGCAACAACAATGACAACACGATGCAAGTAGGCGAGCTGGCAGAATCGTCAGCACACCGAGCAAAATACTTAGTGGTATATCGTCTGTCTTCGCGTCCTGTGTTCAAAATCTTTAGCGGTCGACTTACACTTTCATCTTTTCGAGGTCGACAAAATAAATACACGTTGAAAATTGGGGTCGATGTAATCGACTTACACCCTCCCGATATTGCTGACCTTGTTCTAAAATTTGAAATCAATAATAACACGAGGCAACAAGCGATGCGTTTCTTCGGTTTCCCTTTGAATTGTAAGTATAATCCATCCGATTGTACAAGTTACGCCACCGCTGAAATGTCGCTCGCAACTTATGACTCGACTTGAGACAACAGTAAAAGACATTTGCTCAAAGTGCCACACAGTTGCATTGAAGCGTCGGCCTGCTGACCGAGAAGCGGATTTCATAACCATTCCGCTATACTACTTTAAAGTACTATAAACCATTCCGTTATACTACTTTACAGACTTAAAGCAGGAAGTCGTACATATGCAAGTGCACTCGGATCGTTTCGTATACTGGTAGAATGTGTTTATAAAACATCTTTTTCTCTTGGCTTTATTGAGAAAATTCTATAGTTTGTAAGATATTTCTTGTTTTTTTCTTCAATTTCAACCAATCAATGACGTCTATTGAGTAAAAAACATTCTGTGCCGTATGAATATGTCCCTCGTTTAAGAAACAGATTGGGTTTATTTACATTTGTGAAGAAAAAAGATACCCCTCCCTCCATCCCTAACCCTAAACCTAAAATAGATTGAAATGCAATAGATCGCTACTAGGGTCATAATTATGGGTGAAAATTTCATACGACACCGCTAGAAAAAATTGCCGTTCAAACCGAAAAGATCCGTGTACTCTTTTTTCTATAAAGCAAAACAGATGTATGTGAGTTCAGATCACATCATTGATGAGCTACAAGCTGAAGTGTACAAAAGTCTTGTCTATTTTCAATGTTCCGTTAATAGGTAGGATTCGTAGGGTACATATTAAATGTCTTCTTCCTTTGTGTGAAACTTCTAGAAATGATTATTTACATTTTATTCTATTTCTATGTTTCTAAATAATAACTTACAAACTTAGAAATAAAACAAAATGTCATCGAAGCCAGCCTTAAGCCTAGCCGAGACTTGTCGTCTCCAATAGAGGAAAGAATTAATAATAGCTACATTATAAAGAGATATCAACTCGAAAAATAATACGTTATACACAGCTGAAGCAATATTACATGAAAATAGACATCTATATTTCTCATTCAAAGTATATATACTATCGAAATTCAAGTTACTGTAGTTTTCATCCGAAAGGCCTCGGGCGTTCCCTACAGCAGGTACTCGGGAGATATCTCATTCCTTCCGATATATATATATATATATATATATATATATATATATATATATATATATATATATATATATATGCGTTTTTGAAAACAACACATCCACAAGACATTTTATTTCGGATGACACATGTATATAGAAGTCTATTAAATTTTAATACTGCCTGATTTTCCTTTACCCGATTACGTATTCTTTACAAGTATATTTACATACAAGTATGAGTGTGTGTATATATATATATATATATATATATATATATATATATTATATATGTATATATGTATATATATTTATGTATATATGTATATATATATATAATATATATATATATATATATATATATATAATATATATATATATATATTATATGTGCGTGTATATATATGTATACCAGCATTATATGTCCCTCATCTTATTCAACATTGTAGCGCAGAAAAATAAGTTTTGAGTTGAGAAAAATACTGCAGTTCTATCATTAGTAAACTATATTTTTTTCTTTTATTTATTACTCCCATTTTTGCTAACATTAATTCACAAATTCTTTTCGAAATATTTCCCTCTTCCAAATTTCCTATATCATCTTTTATATTATTTTCTTTGTACCGCTTTTCTGTATCACCCAAATTTTATTCTTTCCTTGAAAGTATATGACTTCATATATTACTCATATTTTCTATATATATATATCTGTGTGTGTGTGTGTGTGTGTCTACATATACATACACGTATATAGAGACAAAGTTTTGTGTTATTCTCTATATCTTCACAATAGTCTTCTTTTCGCACGGAACATTCGCCTACAACTTGATAATCTAGTGTAATGCATTTTAAAATACTATCACTCACTACCTTCCCATTTCTTTTCCATTCCTCTCTCCCCCTCTCCCTCTTTCACTGTCTCTTTTCTATTTGACTTGTCTGTCTCTCTGTATATATATATATATATATATATCTGTATATATATATATATATATATATATATATATATATATATATATATATGCGTCCTTTTCAAGCCTAGCCAGTCTCATGGGCCCGATTTCCTGGTATCTGTGGCTTATGTGCCCCTTCCCCCCAGCTGGACAGGATGCCAGTCCATCGCAGCGATACTCAAGAAACAGGAAGAAAGAGTGTGAGAATGTTGGGGCAAAAGATATACAACAGGGGTCGCCACCACCACCTGCCGGAGTATCGTGGAGCATTAGATGTTTTTGCTCAATAAACATACACACTGGGAATCGAAACCGCGATCCTCCGACGGCGAATCCGCTGCCCTAACCATATATATATATATATATATATATATATATACATATATGTGTGTGGGTGTGTGTAGGTGCATGTGTTTGTGTGTCTGTGTTCTTCCCCTCCAACATGGCTTGACAACCGATGCTGGTGTGTTTACATCCTCGTAACTTAGCGGTTCAGGAAAGACACCGATAAAATAAGTACTAGGCTTACAAAGTATAAGTCTTGGGGTCGATTCTGGGTTGTCCAGTATATACGCAGGGAAGCTTTACTATAGTGTCGTAAATGTATCGACTGTTATTTCCAGTAAATATTGGCGCCTTCTTGTACCACTACTCTATATTTATACTCCAACCATTATGGTGCTTTATTTTACTGGAAAGTGATACATTCGTATTGCAATATGTTATTTTTCATTGAAAACTTTTCCCCTGTTCTCTGTCAGTTAACGGCTAAGCGTTCAGGCGAGTATACTGGTATTGATATTGCAACATTTGAAGTATTTTTCATGTAAATCCAGCAGATGAACACTAATCAATTTTACGCTGACAAACGTATTTGAAGAGTCTGAAACCAAGGTACAGGATTATCCGATTCTGGGTTGTCTATTTTATCTAATGTTCTTGCTGGAGGTAAGACAAAATGTTTCATTTTGTTGCACTCACACGTCATTGTCAGTATCTACGATGTGAAGCTTTACAATAGCGTCGTAAATGTATCGACTGCTATTTCTAGTAAATATTGGTACCTTGTACAAGCATCATAAAGGTAAATATAGAGGAGTGGTACAACAAGAAATATTTACTAGAAATAGCAGTCGATACATTTACGACGCTATAGTAAAGCTTATTTTACTGGAATGTAAAGCATTTGTATAGCAGTATTTTGTTTTTTCATTCAACACACACACACAGACACACACACACATATATATATATATATATGAGAGAAAGAGTATATATATGTTTGTATGTGTGAGTGTACCTGCTCCATTTCCAATCAATTATTGTCATATTAGTGCATAGGGCGGAACAAATATACACATATATATATGAAAATATATATTTCTTCATTGAGAATAATTTGAACCCCTGCTATGCCGGATTTTTTATTCCCTAACAAATAAAATTAATATATATATATATATATATATATATATATATGTGTGTGTGTGTGTGTGTGTGTGTGTATATATATATATATGTGTGTGTGTGTGTGTGTGTGTGTGTGTGTGCGTATATATATATATATATACACATATGTTATATAGATATCATTTTCTATATATTTATGAATGTATATTTGTACGTTATAATGTATTTATTGTTTGTGAACGTGTACACACGCTTACTTACACCCCCACACATGTATACATGCATATATGGTTATGTACGTACAATGGTATAATTTATATATATATATATATATATATATATATATAGAGAGAGAGAGAGAGAGAGAGATAATGTGTGCATACATATGTAGTTTAATATGTATGTGTGTCCGATTATGTATATATACATATACATCTGCTTTTATATATATATATATATATATATATATACACGTATATGTGCATATATATGTATATGCATATATATATATATATATACACACATACATACACCCATACATATATAAAATGAAATGCTCATGTATACACACACAATATTTACGAATACTCATACACCTATGTTCCTACATGCCCTAACGCACAAAAACACACATATATTTTCACGCAAATCTCTGTTTTATTCGTATGGAAATTCCAATGAAATCGTCAACTGTTTTCTTTGATAACTTTTCTTTCTGAAAGAGAACCAAATTGTTAACAAATCAACCGTGTTGTATCCGCACTGTATGTCACACAAAGCTGACCGTAAGCTACTGTGAGGCTAATACTATTGCTTTGTTATTACATTTACACATGCAATGAGGCAAAACACTCTCAAATTAACTATGGAATACGAATCATCTTTTGCTGTCGTTACCACATGTTTGCCTGCATGTTGTCTCCTCATAGATGCAGGAATTATGCTTGTCACACTTCTATCTTTATATTATTACTTAGTCATCGTACATACACACACACACACACACACACACACACACACACATATATATATATATATATATATATATATATATATATATATATATCAGTGGCTAAGGAATAGTATAGGTTTACAGGAGTTTATATATATATATGAATTTTTTTATGTATATATGTATATGTATACAGCTATCTATCTAGGTCTCTCTTTATCCTCTATGTATGTATGTATGTGTGTATGTATGTATGTACGTATGTATGCATGTGTGTATGTATCTATTTATCTAATTTTTTAGTTTATGAAGTAAATATATTCATGTATCTATAAATATAATCTCACACTGAAGAAAACATAGGAAAAATTTATCAAGGAAGACAACACACGAGTTTCTTATGGCGTAATCAAACAGTCTACTACAGCACGAGCGTTGTATCAGTTCCAACTACCAAGAATAGTAATTATTTGATTTAATAATACTAAAGAATACCATTATTTGCCATCTTATCGCATCAGTAAGCTAAAATACATTCGTTGCTCCTTAACCACAAAAAATATGTTGATAGAATATATATGGCAATATTGTATGACACTAAAATTTTGAAATTGTTTGTTAACAGGAAACTTTATGAGAATATACTTTGTAATTAGCTATTTCTTAAAGAGTCATGATATTCTAAATATGACTCATAAATGTATGTTTATATATTTACACATCTTTTTCTGAATATATCTCCCCATATCACTCTGTATGCATTTGTACATATCAAGGAGTGAGGGTTTCCAGGAGTTTGTGACTCAGGAGTATATATTCCCAATATCTGTGACCAGGACGCCAGTCCGCCTCGCAGAATTACTCACTTTTGCCAGCTGAGTCACCCGAGAAAAGTGAAGTGAAGTGTTTTGCTCAAAAACACGAAGCATAGCCCGGTGCAGGAATTGAAACCAAAATCTCATGATCATGACAGTAACAACCTAACCATTAAGCTTTGCTCCAAGTCTGAAAAATGTTGCTATATTTCCCCTTGCAATTTTTCTTTTCCTGCCCGGTAGCAGTTTGTCGAAGACTGATTTTATTTTCCTCGCAAACATCAGCTCCGCTGGTGACATACCTGCTGGTGTATTTGGATTTTGTGTAACATGTTATACTCTTAAGAATTGTCGTAGAGCTACCTCATCTGTGACTTACTCGACGTGGGTATATTTTGTATCGCAGTTGCTCTGGATGCATCCGGTTTTCGTCCGTTTTTATCTATTATCTGGTGAAAATATTAAAATTTTTTCATAAAGAACTCACATCTTTTCTCCTTTAACTTGAAACCATATTCTCTAATATTCTCGAATATTCTTTTAACGTGTTCTGCATGTTGCTTATGTGATCAACGTTTTATAAGAATATCGTCTAAATAGGCGATAGCAAAAATCTCAGTCACCCAGAAATGTATCAATTATTTGCTGAGATAGGGAAGGGGCCACTTTTACACCAAAGAGAAGCTGCCTAAATCTAAATAAGCTACGGTGTATATTGATGGTAAATAACAGTGAGCATTCTTCTTCTACTTGGATTTGTAGATATACCTTCAAGAGATCTAATTTTCAGAAGAATTTCTCTCAATTCAATTTTGCAAGCACTTCCTCAGGATTCGGCAATGGGTAGTTATGTGAGATTAAGTAATTATTTAAACCAGTTGCAAAATCTGCACAAACTCTTAACTTATTTTTCTTTTTACGTAGACCGAAGGTTCTTCCCAGTGTAGTGGTCCATCTCGATTATTCCTGAGCTTTCAAGTTCTTTGTTTACCTAGTCCGTTGCTGCGAAAGGTACATTCCATTTTGACTTAAATATAGGTGTATTTAAGTCTTTCAGCCTCATTCGAACCTTCCACTGGACCGACTATATTCCCACACAAAACACTTATGGGCGTATTCCACAATTTAAATAGTTCCATTCACTCTGTGCCGAATAGATTAATTGAATTTTTTCACACATAATTTTACCGTTTTCATTTGGTCACGAAATGTTACATACACACAAGTTCACCAACAAAATAGCATTTTATCCGTAGCACCATGTGCTTCTGTTGTAGATTTACTTAATTTCGGCTTACCGATATAATTCAAAGTTTTTCGTTCACGATAGTAATATCACTTCTAGTGTCTAATTGCCTTTTTACTCTTGGATTTTCAATTTTCACATTTACGAATTTTCTCGTCGTTATATAACCATTCTCTTTCGATGGCATGTTTATTCTTTTCCCCTTGTTCCACGTTTTATGATCTTGGTTTTACAGTGCGCTTTTGTGTGTCCAATTTTTTCACAACGAAAGCGTTCCACTTTCTTAAATGGACAGTTTAAGAATGGACAGCAAAATTATTGGATCTTTTCGGTTTGAACGGCAGTTTTTTCTAGCGGTGTCATATAAAATTGTCACCCATAATTATGACCCTAGTATCGATCTATTGCATTTCTATCTGTTTTAGGGCTAGGGTTAGGTGTGGGGGGAAGGATGTCTTTTTTCTTCACAAATATAAATAAATCCAATCTGTTTCTTAAACGGGGGACATATTCATATGGCACAGAATGCTTTTTACCTCAATAGACGTAATTTATTGGTTGAAATTGCAGAAATTGAAGAAAAAAAACAACAAATATCTTACAAACCATAGAATTTTCTCAATAAAGCCAAGAGAAAAAGATGTCTTATAAACATATTCTACCAGTATACGAAGTTAAAATTTTTTTAGTTACCTAGAAATTATGTTAAAAACTGCTGTTCAAATCGAAAAGATCAAAATTATTTTTTTTTACCTGATTCTTGTTCTGTTTGTACCGTACTTTAGTGCACACCTGATTTCTATTCTGCCTATTTCGCACTTGTTTCACTTGGGAGCAATCTTTATGTTCAATATTTTTTGTGTCGTATCAAATATTTATTAGTCTTTCACACTCATCTGTCACTTGTTGTAAGGTAACAACTTTGTCTTGTTTCAGCTTAGTGAGAATTCTTATTCTTACTACTGCATCTTTTTCTACAGTTAGTCCCTGAGTAAATATTAGGCACTCGAAAGTACCTATTTCTTTACTACCCACAAGGGGCTAAACACAGAGAGGACAGACAAGGACAGACATAGGTATTAAGTCGATTACATCGACCCCAGTGCGTAACTGGTACTTAATTTATCGACCCCGAAAGGATGAAAGGCAAAGTTGACCTCGGCGGAATTTGAACCCAGAACGTAACTGCAGACGAAATACCTGTTTCTTTATTACTCACAAGGGGCTAAACATAGAGAGGACAAACAAGGACAGACATAGGTATTAAGTCGATTACATCGACCTCAGTGCGTAACTGGTACTTGATTTATCGACCCCGAAAGGATGAAGGGCAAAGTCGACCTCGGCGGAATTTGAACCCAGAACGTAACGGCAGACGAAATACGGCTACGCATTTCGCCCAGCGTGCTAACGATTCTGCCAGCTTGCCACACTCGAAAATACCTGTCGTTAATTCGTCCAGCTCGCACTTTTCACATGACCTATTAACCCTACCAGCATATGTGATGTCATCCTCCTTGTTCTTTTCTAGGTTCAAACATTTCCAACGTGTATTGAACAGCAAGCTTTTCTCATTAAACATTTTACACGTCTTTTTTCAAGGTTTTTTTTCAAGAGTAAGTAATTGCTTAACGCTCATGTTCTCCTGCTGCCTGTTCACTTGAGATTAAACGCATTTTCATATCGTCTTCTCAATCTTTGCACACTTTATTGGAGGTTTGTTCGTATCTTCTATCGTACGCCTCGAAAGTAACTCCTTTGTCGTGTTCGTACTTAAACTCTGTTATTGAGTTTGCAATATAATTTGGCGAGAACACATTTTCAGCATTTCCTGACGAATTAATCTTCATTAATTGTGGTATTTGTTGCTGTAATAGTAATTGTTGTTGCTTCTGCTGTTGTTCTTGCAGTTTTAGCTGCTGCTGTTGTTGTTCTTTCAGTTGTTGTTGTTGATGTTGTTGTTGTTTCTGCTGTTCTTGCAGTTGTAGCCGCAGTTGTTTTTGCTTCAGCTGTTGTTCATGCAGTTGTACCTACTGTAGTTGTTCTTCTTTCAATTGTTGTTGTTGCTGATTTTGCAACTCGAGCAAACCGACCAGCAAAATTTCCATAATTTTACGATTTTTTTACCGTAAAATTCGCACATGAAAAGCTTTTGTGAGTTTGTTTATTCCTCGTCGCCGCTGTTGTAATCCTTTAAGTCGGATTCTTATAACGCGCACTTTGGTATAGTTGTTAGACCAGTAAAGACACGACTGTATAAGAACGTCTACCTTGTACTTTCACTCTATACTGACCGACGTCACCTCATTCATAGAGAGTAGTACATACCACACGTCACGTGGGTGGGGTGTACCATTATTACTATTATCACCACATCAATATATATATATATATACCCTACTTCTGTATATGTATGTCAATTTGTATGTATGTATGTGAGTATATATATATATATATATATATATATATAGATATATATGTGTGTGTGTATGTGTGTGTGTGTTTGTATGAATATGTGTATGTGTGTGTGAGAGAGAGTGGTTTATATATATAACTCATTAGCGCTATATCTACTTAAGTGGCAGTGCCAGTAAATAACTAGACTATACGTGCTCCACTATTTTGATAATGTTTTATATAAGTTCAAATCTCACCGGAGTTACTACAGCGTTTCTTCTTTTTAGCTTCGACGAAATAACTACCATCAATTCAATCGACCGTGTAAGTTCTTCAAAATTGTGTCGCCTTACATCAAAGTTAAAAATCCAATTTTAAAATATCTACAATTCTACATCAATTTTGAGTGAAATGTAAATTAACAGTTTAACAAAATTTAATTGTATGTATTACGGATAAATAAGCGTTGCTTTTTAATGAAATTTCTGGGTTATTCTCGGCTTGCTTTAATCAACATAAGTTGCAATACGGTAGGGAAATATAAAGTGGTATTTCTTGTAATTGTAACATGGTTGTAATAGTGACGCTGCATGACTCTCTGGATGTAGCGCAATATCAAGAATATGAATCATATAAATATAGTAATTGATTATATATGAAAAATTAATGGAAAAGTTTATCTTAAAAACATAGTTGGCGTGGTTCTGTGGTAAGTAGTTTGCTTCCCAACTACATAGTTGCGGGTTCAATCCTACTGCCTGGCACCTCGGGTGAGTCTCTTTTACTATAGCTTTGGGCCAACCAAAGCCTTCTGGGAGCATTTGGTAGAAGGAATTTGAAAGAAAACCGTCGTATATATATATATATATATATATATATATATGTGTGTGTGTGTGTGTGTGTGTCTGAGTGTCTTTCTGTCCGTGTTTGTCCTCCCACTATCACTTGACTACCAGTATTGATGCACTTACGTCCCCGTAACCTAGCAGTATTGGGGTCGATTCAATCGACCAAATATTCTACAAGGCTGTGCCCCAGAACGGTCACAGTCTAACGACTGAAACGTGTAAGAGACGACAGAATATATGCTTGAGTCTTTTTATACTGTAACGATTAATATAACTTATAACTATATCACTTGGTGATGGATATGAATGACTAAGGATAAAAGCTATGAAAGTGATTCGATAACGAGATGCAATAGATTCAAGTTCGCTTTTGGCTCTAGTCGTGTTTTCTCTAATATGTGTTGTAAAATAATTATACACGTACAACTACTAAATGACCAGCTGAGACATGATTTCAATAGGAATCGACTTTTGTTCATTAATTTATCACATCGTGTTTTTATGATGACGTGTCATTTCTGTAAGGAAGTCTTCCCGTACTATCGAAATGCAAAAATAATCAGGATATCAACTATACTACAGCTTCCTTTTCATTGGTGAGATAACTGAATACCATTGTTCACTAGTACCGATGCTTTTTGTAACAGTTGACTCTTGAAATGGTATAGAATTTTAAGCTCCTGTTCATTAAAAATAGAAAACAAGAGTTCCCGAGACGAAATTAAATATCAGTTGTTGCAACGTCTAGCACGCTGCTGTGTTATTGGTTAGACAAGAAAAGATCTCTCTAGAAATGTGGAGCTAAATTCTGCCGGTTAAATCTTGTATGTGACAGGTGGTCGAAAATTAATTATATGTAACCGGAATGTAAAATGAAATAATGTGATGCTGTTTTGTTACTAACGCAATTATGTTGGATTGTGATTTGTTTCAAATATCAGATCTGAATAAACAACTTCAAATATGTTATAGAATAAGCAATATTTCTTTAGATGTAGAAATGTTGAATAAGTATTTACTTAAGAATTCCTGTAATGGCATTTCTGTAGGAAGACAGAATTCAAGTGTTACTGGATGAATAAACACGATCTAAAGGAGATTCTATAGGATTTTGAACAGCAACTGCCCAATCGAATATGTATATAATTATATATTCCATAGAAATAATGTTTGGTATGTCTTGCATTTGGCGGAAACAAAGAAATCTATAGGAAGTCGAAACAATAGAATCTTTAAATCAAACCAAAACCTTTTCTTTACAAGAGCGTCCACAACAATAACCACGTAGCTATTAATCTGTAAGAGAATTATTGTATAATAAACGCACTTTATTTAGCGGCTAATTGCTTCACTATTCTCACTGGCTGAGGATGTAATATATATTCTAAAACTTCGCTAGGTGTAAATCACTTTCATGAGATTTTAGGACTCTTGCTTTCGGTTTAATGATTTTACCTTTGAAGTATTATGCGCGAATGAAAACTATATTTCATGGTAGTTTGATAGAAATTCTAAGAAACAGGATACATATTTTCTCATAATGTTTAGCTGTAGAGAGTGTATGTACAGAAAAATAACCGATACTAAATAGAATCAAAAGAGTGTGGACGGCTCACTGATATCAAAACTATGTTATTCAGAGTAAATTTGCCATACTATGAAAGTGAATGTGATAGTTTAGGTGTCAGATATTTGTTATGATATTTGTTTATCAATAGGAAGTACTTGATTTATCTCTTTAAAGTATGGGGAATATATTAGCTAAAGTTCCCGTGACAGTTTAAAACGACCTTGTTGATATTGAATCAGTAATTTGATATCACTACCATAATATTTATTTCAATTTCAATTGCTGGTAGCTAAGTAATACCATAGGAAAGTAACCGTAGTTTTGGAGATTAAACAATGATTTCTTCTTTCAAAAAACAGTCATTTCACGAAAATCTTATTTACTTAAAACTTCGGGGCAAATAATTAATCCCTTTGTGTCAGTTTCACAGACTAAAAACAAAAGAAAACCAGATTTCATACAATAAGAACTAATCTAAAAATCAATCGGCAGTCATTTTATGATCAGTATAAAAAAGCAATAAAAAACAAGCAAAACAAAAAAAACACACCAAAAACAAAGGAAAAAGAAACACAAGACACGAGACAAAACAAGGTATTAAACATTATATTTTCACCTCTCTAGTAATTTTTGTTTATTTGAAATATAAAGGCAAACGAATACTTCAATTAGCAATAATTGAAATACGCCACTAGAATCTGATGACATATATAAGATGTATGTCACCAATCTTGTTTGTATAAAAACAGCACCAATTATTGGTTACAACTACTGCTGATACCGATAATTAACTTGGTTAAAATAGATTGTAAATTATCAGAAAATAATACCAATCTCGTTTGACTTCTGTGAAAATCCTCACACATTTTGATCGTATATATTAGTTTTAGTGTGACAACGTTTCAGATAATGCTTTCAGTATTACAAAATGTTAATTGAAATACAACCTCGAGTAATTACATTTCTACAGGGAAAACATCACAGTGGTGACAATAATGAAATAACAAGACACCCATAACTTTCCTAGATATTTTAGAGTAACATCAACGGTAATTCTTTTCTTTTTTTAAGCTAATTAGCTACTGATTTTAACTTTTTTGAGACATTAAATTTTCAAAGGGTACTTTCTAAAGTGTTTAAATTATAGCCGAAAAAACAACGGGAACTTCACAGAGAGAAATGTAAATTTGATTTTGAAAGGATTCTCCATGTTAATCTGCTTCTTTTTTATTTTCCACTTTTAATGATTCTTCATGCAATTAAATTAAGTCGCGTTGATGAGCTTCTCATTATGTATTGATGAGGAAAGCATAGAATAATAAAGGAGTAAAGTGAAATAATGTCGTAGTTCGCATTGTAACGAGTCTCATCAGCAATGAATATAAATTTCCTTTGCTGCATTGACTGCAAATACTAAATCACATTAATTGATGTTATATCCTAGGTATGCATTTAATTCTTGCAGATAGGTCTATTTTTTATTGACCGAGGACATTAAATTTCCAGAAAAATAAGCAATTCATTCATTATCATTGGATTCCAAAGAGTCCAGACGGCTTTATATTTTTGTAGAAGATCTATAGAAAGGATGACAGAATTTTCCACTTTAAAATGAACATTATATTTAACAATATGTTGTAAACATAAAATTTTATAACTATGGACACCCCACCGAATTACTGATAGTTCAGAAGTTTTGTAATGACTTCTTTGAAGAGCAACTATAAACATTTATTCAGTCAGTATTGATATATGCTTCTCATCATGAATCTCCAGACAAATTTTATGATTATCTAAGCATGACATCATTTTAAAATGCATGTTTAGTATGACCGAATTCATGCATGGTGTTAAAAAATCCATGAATACAAGTTTAGTGTTCAAAATTTCTTTTGGAACCTATGAATACAAAGTAACCTTTACGGTTTTAATTATACCTACTAAAATTAAATATGATCCTCCTGGCATGTATTGACAGTAATTTACCAGGTACCTCATGGACAACACTATCTTAGTTACCATATTTTGAGGAAATTTCTAGCATTGTGCTCGTACACCACTACACAAGAAGACAATCCAATTTTTTGAATTCCTACTTGTGGATATATATTTACGTATGTACAAAGTATAATATATAAATTCAGAGAATATATATATACATATATATTTGTGCATGTGTATGTATGCAATTTAAACCAATCCTTAATTACGGCTTCAGGCTAATTTTTCAAATCCTTCACTCACTCGATAGCCTTTTTAAAAGTAGATATTATATACCTGGTCATTCGTTCCCCCGTTAATTGTTTGTTGTTCACGAGTTCATTTCTTTGTTGAAAGAGATCCCTTCTTGCAAAGAGGAATGAAGCAAATCTAAAAAACCATCTTGTTATCTTTTTGAGTAACAAAAGAAGAGTATAGCGAAAAGACGTAACGGAACGCTGTTTGAAGAATCATAAAACGCTTAATGTAAGATTTAAGATCATACATATCAGGGAAACAAGAAGAAGAGAGTTCCATAAGATATTTGGTTGGGAAGAAACTGCTTGAGTAGAGAACACTTTTACGGAAGAGTGCAACAAAAGTGAAGATATGAACATTAGCAGAAAAACGAGCCACTCGATTAATAACTTTAAGGGGAGGTACAGAGAAAAATGTTCAAGAGAATAACAATTATAGAAATATTTATAGAATAAAGAAACAATGTCACAGTACTCAAGTTTAGCAGCTAAATAGATGAGATTTACCTGCCAAAACAGGGCCACAAATGTAAGAAACTTAATTGATCAAAGAAGGAAAGAGCTTTAGCATCGATATTGGTAGATAAAGGGCAACAGCACACCATACTAGTCTAAATAAGTGACTCATAAAGATGAATATAATGGAATGAAATATAAGGATGATCGGTCTTTAGAAAAATTTAACACATATAAGGCGGCGAGATGGCAGAATCGTTAGCACGCCAGACAACATGCTTAGTAGAATTTCGTTGGTCTTTACGGTCTGAGTTCAAATGCCACTGAGGTTGGCATTGCCTTTCATTCATTTTAGGCGTAGGAGTGGCAGTGTGGTAAGTAGCTTGCTTACGAACCACATGGTTCCGGGTTCAATCTTTTACTATAACCTCGGGCCGGCCAAAGCCTTTTGAGTGAATTTGGTAGACGGAAACCGAAATGAGCCCATCGGTATATGTATATATATATAGTTATATATATATATCTGTGTGTGTATTCGTGTGTCTGTGTTTGTCCCCCAACTTCGGTTGACAACCGATGCTGGTGTGTTTACATCCCCGTAACTTAGTGGTTCGGTAAAAGAGCCCGATAGAATAAGTACTAGGCTTTCAAAGAATAAGTCTTGGGGTCACTTTGCTCGACTAAAGGCGGTGCTCCAGCATGGCTACAGTCAAATGACTGAAACAAGTAAAAGAGAGTAAAAGAGACATCGTACATATCTTAAAGTGTAATAAGTCTTTATTCATAACAATAAATACATAATCACACAGACACAGACACACATAGTCACACACAAACGCGAATTGGTGCAGTTATATATACGCAAACAAATTCGTGTTTGTATACCTGCAAGACCTGAAAACCTACTATTACTTCATACTCAAAACAATTGTGAAAGTACCTCGAGCTTGCCGGCTCAACAAAATTAGTTCCAGAGTTAATGTGCATTAAAATTTACTATGTTGGGGTGCACTACATTGTGAAATTTGACTTTACATGCCATAGTGTGCACTTCATATTCATCCTCTACGATGGTCGTAGACATTTCATTACAGCTTTTATGAACACACTCAAACGTACCCAACAGATTCTTTGCCGTATCTAACGAATACTATCTCCTCGTAGCTTATAAAATCAAGCTGGAGAATACATGTGAAATTAACGTTCATCAATTAATGAACTATACATTTCATAATCTGGATTGCATCAAATTACTAGTGGGTTAAAAATTTAATTAATGATTTAAACCCATTCCTGAAATTTTGTTAAAGAGATATGAAGTGAAAAGAATATTTCATAAAGCGTAATACATCATCATTGAAATTCATGTTAGTCTAAATGAAACATAAATCAGTCTGAACGTTGGATAATGTGTGCAAAGCTACATTAACTGTAAGTTATATTTCACAAAGAATTAATATACATATTTCAAGTCTACCACACAAGCAACTTATCTGTCTACATATTTGCTAAGAGCGATGCATCATTATTGCTGTATACTAATGAACGTGTCTTTTATCATTAACTCAGATAAGATTTCCTCTGTCGACCTGCCGACATAAACAGTCCATAGAATTTCTCATGCGCTTTCTACTATTCTTTGTCTTTACTAATATATATATAAAGGAAATAACTGGAACTTGTTGGTCTAAATAATGCTTAATACGTATTGCTGAAGCATGGAAATAAACTGGTTCTTAAATATGAAATTAGCATCAGCTTTAAATTGGTACTGCAAAACATAACCGTTAGCCTAACTTATACTGTAAATCCTCGAGTATAGTCCGCCCTCGATTGTGGTAGTTAAATTATTATTACAAGTAAAGAAACGAAATGGTAGAATCATTGGTGCGTCGTACCAAATGATAATTAGCATTTCTTTTGACAAACACCTCCCACAAAGTTCAGGCCTTATGCCTATTGTAGAAAAGATAATCAGAAGGTAGATAGATAGCTGGCAGAATCGTTAGCGCATCGGACAACTTACTTAGTGATATTTCTTCGGGTTTTTAAAAAATTTTGTTAATTATAAAAATCCTGCCGATGTCAGATTTGTCGTTCATCATGTTGCAGTCGGTAAAATAAGATTCAGTTAAGCATTGAGGTCGATGTAATCCATTACTGTCCATTAATCTACGAAATGTCAGGACTTGTATCTAAAGATTATAGAATTATTGTCAGTGGTTTAAAGCCGGGGAGCTGGCATAATTATTTGCGCGTCAGATAAAATATGTAGCGGCATTTGTTTCGACTCTTCTGACTTAAAATCCTACCAAAGTAACTTTGCTCTCATCATTTCGTGGCCGATAAAATTAAGTAAGTCAAGTAATGAGGTCGATGCAATCGACTTCCCCAACATCTCAAACTAGCATTGGAAAGAACTCTCTTTTACGCTTTCGCTTGTTTCAATCATTTGACTGCGGTCATGCTGGAGCACCGCCTTTAGTCGAGCAAATCGACCCCAGGACTTATTCTTTGTAAGCCAAGTACTTATTCTATCTGTTTCTTTTGCCGAACCGCTAAGTTACGGGGACGTAAACACGCCAGCATCGGTTGTCAAGCGATGTTGGGGAGGGGAACAAACACAGACACACACACACACACACACACACATACATATATATTAAAGACTTGTTTTATTTATATTTCCTGAGCGCCATACTAATACAATTGTTTGTTTGTATTCCCCCTGCCTTCGTCTTTTGTTTATTTCCGTAAACCTGCCTTCGTCTTTTGTCTATTTTCATAAAGCTTCCCGTTATATATATATATATATATATATATATATATATATATATACGACGAGCTTCTTTCAGTTTCTATCTACCAGATCCACTCACAAGGCTTTGGTCGCCCCGAGGCTAAAGTAGAAGACACTTGCCCAAGGTGTCACGCAGTGAGACTGAACCCGGAACCATGTGGTTCGTAAGCAAGCTACTTACCACATATCCACTCCTTAGCCTTTATTAATTTAAAATAAAAAAATTAATAAAACAAGATGAAAATTGTTAAAGATATATAACTAAATGTTTGTATAAGGTTATATTTACACCAAATCCAAACAAAAGAAGAACAAACACAAAAAAATAACAACAATGCGAGGACGTGGTACATGTAAACTATTAGCAGACGCCTTGCTAAGTAAAGAAAGATGGTTTAACGTTTTGAGCAACGCTCTTCTTCAGAAAGAGGAAAGTCCAACAGAAAGAAAGAAGGAGGAAGAAAATCGCCATCAATTCACATTTGCTTACCTCTTATATATATATATATATATATATATATATGTGTGGTGTGTGTGTGTGTGTGTGTGTGTGTGTGTGTGTGTGTGTGTGTGTGTATGTGTGTATATATAACACTAAATGTTTGAAAAAGGTTATATTTAATAAATGGTTGACTAACAGTACGGACACCTATTAGCTTCCCATTTCCTTCTCCGTAAATTGTCCCTTGTTTACAACCTGAACACGATTAGTTGTTAAATGAATAACCCCAGTGTTGAATGGATCCCAAGGCGATTTCACTTAGTTGTTTGAAACGGCGGCATTCTAACTCATGATTCTCCAAGTTATGTAAGGTCAGGGATCTAACTTTTCCAAATAGAAAATACTTGTAAATAAGAAACTCGCTTTGTAAATACAGTCTGCAAATTTATTCTATTTGAAAAAATAGAAAAGATTATTCAGTTTTGAATGAAATAACTGTGAGTGAAATAAGTCTGTCAGATCCCTAAGCATTCTGGTTTTGATTTGCGATTCTCTAGGCAATATGACTATTGGTGAACTAATGTCTTTGAATTAAAGATTTCTCTCATATATTCTTTAACCTACAGAAGTAAAAACACAGACACACGCATAGACACAGACACAGACACACGCATAGACACAGATACACACACACAATACTAATGCTATTTTGATGAAATTTTCATCAACCTAAACCTACAACTGAATGAATAATTCATGGAAAACATTTTAATAATATAAGAAAAAGTCTGTAGAAACTTGCCCTCCTCCCCAAGAAACGAAATGTAAGAAATTTTTATTTTTATAAAAAACACATTCCTTCAAAACTTACATACAACTTTTATTTCTGCCTCAAAGAACATATAAAATAGTAACTGCTTACAGATGTATAAAATGTTTCGTAGTCTAACGGCTCATGAAAACAGCAATGTTAAAACACAAAGTTTGGGAAGTGCTACAGACAGAAGGAAATATCAGTAGAATAAACAAGAAGTTTAAGGCTTTCTTTAGTTGATTATCATACAAGCAAAAGACAAACATGACGTGAAATAAATAACTATCTTCTTGTATGAAACTATGTGTTCAAGTGATTTTATGGAACATCAGTTAAATCTACCGCCATCTTATTTATGTTATCTTCTGGCAGTGCGTTATTTAATATTCTGATACACTTTTTTGTTGTTAAATACAGCTAAACTATTTTAAAGTATGTATATAAAGTATGTAATTCCCGAGGAAACATGTGTATTTGAGAAAGAAAAATAACAATGACAACCGAAATAGTAGTGATATTATAAAAATATCTATTACAAAACAAAAAATTATATAACAAAAACAACATCGACATCAACAATAAGGGCAACAACAACGATATTCCTATAAACATATCTACTACAAGTAAGAAAAGCGTTTCAGGTGAAATTCCCATTAAGGAAAATGCCACCCTGCTTCTGTAAATTTCCGAACGATTTTCGTCTAAAGTGTTTTTAAACAGTTTACGTCTTTAAACAGTCAGTAAATAGGTAAATTGATCTTGTGATATAAACCTATGCGTATACAAGACTGAGTGGATGTTGGGTTTATTGGAGACTTTCTTTTTCTGAAGCAGCCATTAGGGAATATTTCCAATGTAGTTGTTCAGCATTTACTGTTTAATGTATACAATCAATAACTTAGTCATACCCAATTCCCTGCCCAACTCAGATTTCTTCCTTTTCTTTATCTCTATTCACATACCATCAAATCGTCATCACCATTCTCTTCCCAAAATTAGAAGTAAAAACAAAATTGCACGAAAACCATCATCACTGCCTCTCAATCATATACACATATAACAAGCAAAATGATTTTACATTAAATATCATTTCGTGTTCATTATTAGACGTTGAGTGATATAATGGAAATAGTAAAGAGTCATATTTGTTGGCTGTAGATTTAGCTCCTCAATTTAAACAAACTCTATTTAAGTAACACTTAATGTCCATTATCTGCGCGATATAGACCAAATAGGCTTGACATAAAAATCGACAATGTTTTGTCTGGCTCTACATCTAATCAAACCTGATAGCTCATTGCCAATATAAACACACGTAGTCACATCAAGCTAGTTGCATTTCTCTATTTAGTACTAGTCGTTCGTCGATTCTAATCGTTCGCTTAAACTAGAATACTGGCTAGCCAGCCACGAGTTTAGACGATATCGAAGGATTATTTGAAATATGGAAACATAACAATGAGCTGAAAAGCACAGATATCGAAATTGAGGTCATCGATTTATAAAATACATAATGTAGTAAACTGAGTCGATACTCCAAGTTCCGAAAGATCAAATCTTAGGTAAATACAGTATTGATTTCGTATAAGGGAACCCTGGTCTTATATTTATAATAAATGGTAAAATGGTACTTTGTGACGTCCATAAAGTGCATTAGTAATGTAAATGAAACGAAACGTTTAGTGAAAAGACATACGAAGACTACCACTACTCTTGTCTTTCATTATGTAAATACGGCACGCTAAAGAATGATAAACAGATAAATCGGTAAAATGCCGAACTAATGTAAAGAAATTAGTTGTATTCCTTTAGCTATGTTTTTATATCAAATTCGCATTCAATAAACTTTAATATCACTTATGGCGACAAGTACCGTTATCGTGTTAATTTAATACTAAAAAATTCGCTCTTAGAAATTTATGACTGCGTCAGTGGAAGAAATAAATGTCGCAGAATATGAGATAATGTTAGACTTATAGAAAAAGAGATCTGATTTCAAATCACGACTGAAATCTGTTTACTTCAGATATGTAGCAAATACAGTAAATCCATACATGAACAAGCAAGAAAAAACAACAACGCGAGGATGAGGAATAAGTACAGTGTTGTTGGATGCTCAGGAAAGGATAGCAAAGAAAGAGGACTTCACGTTTCGAGCGGAGCTCTTCATCAGAAATTTAGAAAAAGTCCAAAGAAGGGAAGACGGAGAAAGAAAATTGCCAACGAAACACACGCGGTCACATATTGAAATGACGGGAAAGGAAGGAGTGAAGAAAAAATTCTTTCAAAGACAAGAGTGTGCAAGAGAAGGATGTATGTGTGTGTATGTCTGGGTATGTGCGTACGCGCAGGTCTGTGTGTGTAATGGTAGCATGTGCGTGTGTGTGTGGTTGTGGCCGTTAATCTATGTGTGTGGTTGGGCTTAGTATCGTTTAAGGACCCAGGAAGAATTTAAAGCACGATTTATTCACGATCAGAGTCGTTCGAAAAGCAAGGTACTACTATATGGAAATCTGAATGGTCGTTACACAGCATTTGCAACATATTGGGTTTTGCATATGATACAGTAATTGTATCATATGACTTGCAGCAAGCTGGAATTTGAATTATGCAAAATCTCATGACTCGAGTAAACTGCAGGATAGCTGCCATTTCATGAATGTCAAAAGTATTTTCAAATTTACAAGGCATGGTAGGAAGTAAAGATCAGTTGTATGAAATGCATAAGAAACGTTATGTTATTTAGTCAAATTTTATTTCCATAGCATACATATAATAAAATCATATTTGGAACCACTTACTTTGTGATATTAGGTTCTAAAGCAAGTTGGAATAAAATATGCAGAATTGGTCAAATCGGTCAAATACGCTTTAATTGTAATAATAATGATGATGATGATGATGATGATGATGAAGCTGATGATGATTACGACGACGAAAATCCTGTCTATTATAGGCACACCCATGTAATTGACAAATATTTAATTTTTCGTCCCTGAAGGAATAAAAGACAAAGTCCAGATAAGCGGAAGTTGAACTCAAACGGAATGCTGCCAGCATGTGAAAGAGAGAGTGAGTGAGTGACACACGAGATGTTGAAATATTGTTTATTCTATAACAGTAGCACTCTCCTTATTGCTTCTTTAATTTCTGGAGGAGTAACATCAACACTTCAAATATAAATAATAATAATAATAATAATAATAATAATAATAATAATAATAATAATAATAATTATTATTATTATTATTATTTTTTCTATAATAAAAACAATACCTGTTGTCATAGGTGCCCTGGGAATGATAGCAAAAGGGGCTGATTACTACCTAGCTCAGATACCAGGAAACACCAAAATGGAAGAAATTCAAAAGATAACGCTCATGGGAACTGCTCATATCCTACGCAAAATACTTTCTATGTAATCTCAAGTTTTAAAACAAACAATTTGCTTATGGTTTCCTAAACACTCTAGAACAACACTATGTAAAAAACCAAATATATGACACCCTAGGCATAACACCAACATGAACTTCTAAATTGTTGTCTCTTGAAGTCTCCGGGTGAGACTTGGAGTCAACTTGTACAAATGTAAAGCAAAAGTCAAACATATAATAATAATAATAATAATAATAATAATAATAATAATAATAATAATAATAATAATAATAATAAATGCCCTGATGCAGTACCAGGCAGTGGCTCTCATGGCTGTTGATCTTAACTGATTGGAAGTGTTATCATGTACATTGTTTTGTCTGGGTTTAGAAGATGGGCCACAGCAAATATTCGGCTCAATACCACAGATTTTCTTGTCAGTTGTTTGACTTAAACCAGTTGAGCACATCCTTTAGTGGCTGAGGATACGTGCATCTCTGATCATGAGCAGAAGTAGTTGGGGAGTATCATAGCCATGTGTTGAGAGGAATTCTTTGGGGTTTGAATAATTCACCTCTGGAAACATGGGTGGTTCGTTCAACATCTTTAAACGACGCTTATTCAGGGACTTTTTGAGTGGGATGGGCTACTCGACCTAAAGAAAATTCTAACTGGGCCCCACCTGCAAAGTCATGCGCTGTTTATCTTGATATGAGATCACCATATCGCGCACATTTGGTTGTGATGCATGTGCCTAGTGTACCCTTATCAGACTGGTAGTCATGATAGGTATACTGGGCTTCGTTTATTTTACCCCAGTGTCACTTTGATGGTATGCACTGCTCTCTCACTCAACAACAACAACAACAACAACAGCAACAGCAACAACAACAAGTAACTGCAGGATATGTGATTAATGAACAAGAAACAATAAATTATATTGTCTCTGGTTGCCCAGTTATGGCTAAGAAGAAATATATTCACAGACTCGACAGAGTTGAACCTATATACACTGGAAGCTATACACACTATAGAATAACAATAAAAAAAAGATGGTATAGGCATACTCCAGAAAAGGTCACAGAAAATGAGAAACAACCATACTATGGGATATGTCATTACACACAGACAGAGAAATCAAGGATAATGGGCCGGATATATTTGTCAGAGAAAATTCTTAAAATATTCGTATTTTCTGCTTTTTTTCGTGGATTATCAAGAAAACAATGTGGAAAAAAAGTAAACAGTGAAGAAATTGGGATGGCGAGGAAGACAATTAAAATATTCAGAACGTGTTTTGGGAGCGAAATTCTAATCTCCTGCATTGAAAACATAGGAATCGGAAGAAATTTATGAAAAAAATAAGGAGCGAGGTAAATATCACTTCAGACATGATAGAAACAAAAGGTAAAGGTCAGGATTTTAAACTTTTATGTTTATATCGAAGATCAGGTTTTTCACTACGATCATCAGAAACCCGAATTACAGAATAGAAAAAGGTCACTTCAACTGGATTTCGGTTGCCTTTTTGCGCGTGCACACAGCAAGAAGTAACATAATCCGTACAGAAGTTTTACCGTGTGTGTGTGTGGGGGGGGTGTACATGTGTATGCCAAAAAGTTATTTTATGGCATTCTTTCGTTTAAAGCAGCAAAGTTGTAAACATGACCATATGGCCGATCATAGGGGATCATATGATTGTTCATTAAGTTCTGCAATTTCTTTATGCTTTGAAGAGAGCAGAAATTGAAAGAGAGGAGAAAGTTGAAAGGCGAAATTTGCTTTGTAGTGAAAGCAGAAAGTGAAAGAGAAGAAAATGGGTAAGATGTATGTACGTGTATATGAAATGGATGTGTGAGAGAGTGTGCATATGCGTGAGTGAGAGAGAGAGAGAGTGACGGTGAGAGAACGTGAGAGTGAGAGAGAGAGTGACGGTGAGAGAAAGTGAGAGTGAGAGAGAGAGTGAGAGAGGGAGTGGGTGTGTGAAGGTGTATGTTGTCATGTATATATTTTTCTGCAAGTATGTGTAAGTGGCACTCACTCGCTCTCTCTCTCTCTTTGTCACACACACACACATTGTTTTTATATACACGTACATAAATGCATATCCTCACATCTTTTTTGTATATATATATGTGCATGTGCCTGTGAAAGAGTGAGAGAGAGTGACGGAGTGAGTGACTATATTTCCTCATAACTTATAGAGAAATGGATGTCTTTTAATGAAATTGTTTTGGTTGTAGTTTATTTTAATGCAATATTCATGTGTACATTTTCATAAATGTTTGTCCGAGCAGAATTCGACGTATATGTGAAACATCGTGCGAAAGTGAAACATTAGAAGCAAATCGAAATATTGCACGAAAATGACTTCAAAATTGTGCGACGCGACCTCGTTTCCAAAGTTATTTTAGTAGTAAAAGAAGAGTTGTGCCAAAAAACAGTTTATTTTGTAGATAAGCAGGTTTCCTTATTATAGTACAGATGTGACTAATTCGGAAAACCATTACGTTCATTCTCCCCACATCGTCACTCTCGTAATGCGACACTTTGTAATTTTGGTTCAAATTGAAAGTGCAAAATATGGTCTTTGTATAGCAGGGAAATCCAAATATCTATAGCTGGTGGTTGAGATAACGTAGAAAATATGCAAATGAAAATAATCTTTTTTTTTTTTTGGTAACCGAAAAATTACTGAATCTTTTAATACACCATACGTCAAATCGGCAATTCGGTTTTCGAATGCATAAGGAACATACGCACCCACGCACACACACACACACACACACACACACACACACGCACTCTCTCTTACAGTTCTATATTTAAGAGATGAGGAATTATGTACATTATTTACATTCGACGGATATTTCCCCTCATCTTGTTTTTTGTTAACACAACATTTCGGTTGATATACCCTTCAGGCTTCTTTAGGTGTCTTGGAGAAATTTCGAACCTGGGTTCTCATTCCTAAGGTATATTTCGGTGTTGTTATTATTATTATTAACACAAAAGAAATATAGTTCTTTAAGGGTTCAAGTTTAGGTGTAGTGCCTATCTAAATTGATATCTTTGTATTATTTTCTACCTGTTCATAAGTATTGGATTGTCCGGAAAGTTCGTGCCGATTTTTAAAGGAAAGAAAAAGGTCAATAAAAACTTGCCATTACATCAACCAAATATGAACCATTTTGTTGCATAATGCGTCTCCATCTTTCCCAGAATTGAGGTGGTTTCATGGTAAAGCTATTCTGCAGAGACCTGAATAAGTGGAAATACGAAGGAGCAATATCTGGTGAATATGGAGGGTGGGGTAACACATTCCAGCCGGGCTGCAGCAATTTTCGTCTGGTTCTGAACGCATCAAGGGCCAAAAATGAACTTTCTTATCTTCCATTTTAAAGGGTTACAGAATTAACACAGGTTATAGGAACATAAACCTCCTTCCACGAAAAGATAGCTAAAACTGTGCTCTAAATGGAGATGTAGTCAAATCCTGTTTTACGGACTCGACCGTGTTCTAAAATAAGTCGAAAGGTAAGCTACTATAAATCGGTACAAACTTTCCGTTCAACCCAATATTTTGATATCCCATCTACAAAACTTCACCAGAAAATGTAACACCCAAGCAGGACGAAATATAGATATATTTGTCTGCGCTACTGTCGCTCAGAACATTACACAGATGGTATTCTAAATACAGTTGTCACTTCCAAAATTAAAGAAGATATACATGTATGCATACATACATACATATATACATATATGTGTGTATATACGTACAGACATATATATATATACATATATACACACATATAGATGTATGTATACATATCATCTATAAATCAAACATCTTCATATATCTTCATAAATTCCGATGCCGTCAGTGGTTTGGATAATAAAATATAGCCAATAGTTCATATGGCGTTTATAAAATCAGCAGGATTCTTTCTTCAATACAATTTGCTGATGATGTCAGTGACATTTTAATATTCTCACCTTAAGTTAGAATCAAAATATCTTTAAATTATTGATTTCATTCAGCTGAATAATGTCGCTTTCTTTCGGTTTCTGAATATTACCATATATTTCATTACTCAGTAATGCAATTTACCTAGGGATCTAGATGACCCTGTAACCCATTATATACCCGAAACTGTTTTATTTCTTCTGAATATTATTCTTTTCCCTGCACTGTTTTACTACTATGGTTTAATCAACAAGTCAGCATGTTTAGTTAAGGAACTTCATGCGTATTTATAACAAGGCTTAATTTCATAAAGTAAAAAAAAAACCCTCAGTATTATTTGTAAGTAAAAGAACACCTACTAGGATTCTTCCCGAGTTATCTTCGTTTCAAAAACGTAATTGTTATCAATGTTACGTTAATTCCATCTTTATTCACGTTGCGTACAAGATAGTTCTTAAATTCAATTTTAAATCCATTGGGGAGACTCAGAATACCAAAGAAGGAAGATAAAAATGTAATCATCCGATCATTGCCCTCGGACGGCATGTAAATTTCAAATCCTATAGAATGCACAAATCTGTTCATTGTTTGACAATATATATATATATTATATATATATATATAATATATATATATATATATATATATATATATGTGTGTGTGTGTGTGTGTTTGTATGTATGTATGTATATATATATATATATGTATATATGTATTTACATTTACATACGCACACAGATGTGTATATGTGTGCATGTGGTGTGTCTGTGCGTGTACGTTTATATACACAAATATTTAAAGTTACGTATACACAACCTCACATACACACACATATATATACACACACACTCAAGCACACATATATGTATACAATACAATTATAAACATATATACATATCTGTCTTTCTCTCTCTCTCTCTCTCTTTCTCTCTCTCCCTCTCTCTCTCTCTCTCTATATATATATATATATATATATATATATATTTGTTCATTCTTTTATATTTATATATGCTTACACACATAAATTAACATAAACACACATGCATATGTGCGTGATAAGTGTGTATATTTAGATATGCTTCTATGTATATTCGATATCGGATTGGGAATGCTCATGACACCGATGTATGAATATACTGTCGATCGAGGAGGAAAATTAAGTATTGAACTACCCATCGATGATCGTATATCAACTATTGCATATTATCCACAACGACATCTTCTCTCGGCACTGTTTATGTAACTTTCGACAAACGTTAGCAGAATAAACGGGTGTGTGCAACTGGAGATCAAGGTTTATCAATCCCATCTGTTCGACTTACCAATCAATGAAAGGTCTCTGTTCTTGAATATAATATCAGATATGCAACACCCCTTTCAAGTTAAGCTCATATTACATTGATTTACAGCATCATTATAACCGGTTGTGTGTGACCAACATATTTTCAGTTATATACATGTATATTTTTATACAAATACCATAAGATTTAAAGTCGAGTAGCATTATAGGAATAGGAGTTTCTTGTCAATTTCCACTACATTAAGCAGCGAGAAATCTTACGGAAAGATTATCACTCCGCTTTTGTTGCGGCTCTTACTTTTCCCAGGTCATCCTTGATCAAATAGGCCTATAATAAAATGCAGCCCGTGCACATTGATCCCGGATTCTTGTAGATATATCACTGTTAGGACTGACTACATTGTACAATGTATCATTGACTTTGTAAAACAGCTAGGTGTGATTTGAGGGAGATTTGGGTGTTAATTCGTCAGATGTATGCTTTGAAGTCCACTCATTGGCTTACCAGCTATTTCTTGCTGGTCGAGCGATCGACTTGACTAGTTACCAACTCCTGTTAACTCTACATGTGCATATCATTAGTGAACCACGTACATTGTATGCACATGGCCTGATGTTCCGAGTTTGGGGCTCATGACCGCAAGAGCGCGTATTCAGTTTCTGGGTCGGGTAGCACAGTGTGTTCAAGTGCGGTACAATTCAATCCACGTTGTTCTAGCGTATTGAGCTCTAATGACTACCAGGCGAGTGCCGTTGAAGCCGTATTTCCCTCATACTGTCACTTACTGGATGTTCTGGTCGGTCAAGGGTGGTGGCAGTCATGAGGTTGGCTATGCCTGTTCACGACTTCATAAGCACCTCGAACAAAGTATGGTACATGTGTTTGCTAATTGCTTAAGGACTGGCTGAATTCGTATGTTTTATAGTTTTCTGCAAAATACAATTTACTCTTCACTGGAATATTGATTTACTAGAATACTGAGTGAAGGTAAACCACAATTCATAAAATGTAAAGCCTCCTAATATCTGTCAAATCTGTTTGGGTAAAATTCTGATTGAAATTCAATGTAGGGGAGATTTACCTAAGAGAATAGTAGCTTTACTTTCTGTTGAAAATGTGCTCTGGGCAAAAACGTGCTCTGAGTAATACAATTACTTTTAATTTTTCTTTTCCTCGTTTTAAATTGTAGTCTCTATTTTATTCCCAAGGAGCCATTTTAATCTATTTGACAAACTAGACAAGTATGCAGCAATAAACACAATGGAAACGTCACTCTTATAATTTAAACTTTCGAAAATCTTCAGATTGTGTTGTTACGCTCCCATTAGAAATCAATCATCGATTTTTTTTTACATGTGAATTTAAAATCATGAAGCATAATTCGTCTCTCCCTCTACAACGTTTAGGTGGCGAGACATTATTTTTTCAATGTTCACTGCCCATTGACCCCTCTCTTTCTTCATCTCTCTTTTTTCTCTCGCCTTCTTCCCCACACTCTCTCTCTCTCCCGCTTTGGCGTGTCGAAATATGAAAGCCTATTGAAGTAAAATTGACTGCAATACTTGTTCGGTTTTACTTTGTTTCTCTCCGCATTATATCGATGCATAATTATTATGACACTATAAAATATGCGATGTGCTAACATTTTCAAATTTATACATTCTCTGTATTTTATATGATTTCCAACCTTTCCTCTCCTATTCTTTGCTCTTCCTAGTAACCACAACAGATTTCAAAAATGAGGTGTTTACGACAAATTCCTTCCTCTCTTGAAGTAATAATCCAGATGAGACATATTTCTCCCTCACTGTCTGTCTGCCAGTCTATCAGTCTGTCTGTGTCTCGCCTCCACAGGATAGAACACTAATTCAATTGAAGTTAACTTTCTAAGAACAAAGCTGTACCTAATCTGCCACGGAGAAAAAATTCTATCAAGCATAAAGAGAAGTCTTGCTCTGAATCTAATATAAGAGCAGCATCTGATGTATAATCATCTACTTAGTCGAAATGAAGTTGTATATAATTAAGATATCGGCAAAATTGTAATAAAGCAGGCATGGGTGTAAGGTTAAGAAGATCGCATTAAAACCACGTGATATTTTAGTTCAATACTATTGAGAGGCGCCTTAGGCAATTGAATTCTACTATAACTCGGGGCAGACAAATGCCTTGATTCGTATACACACACATACACTCATATATACACGCGCGCACACACACACATACACATGATAAACTAAGAATATGTCGTACAATATAATTGGGCACTTGAAAAGTTATGTACCAGGTAGGGCATGCTGTAAAGAGCTGACAACTACTCATCGTATGTTATTATACATTTGATTTTATATATATATATATATGTGTGTGTGTGTGTGTGTGTGTATGTCTGTCTGTTTGTCTGTGTGTCTGTGTTTGTGTTTGTCTCCTTTGACCGCTTGACAACCAGTTTTGATTTGTATACGATACCATTCCTTAGCATCTCGGCAAGTTAATGGGAGTAAGTAGAAGGCTTAAGAATAAGCACTGGGATGATTTGTACCACTAAATACTTGAAAGCGGTGCTTTGGCATAGCTGCCGTCCAACTAAACGATAAAAAATATGTAATAGACTGAAATTAATATAAATGCTTAAAAATGACGTATACAAAAACTGACGCTTATAAAAGAGACACATACAAAACGTATATAAAGCAAACATACGACATTGAAGTATAAGAAAACAGGCACAGAAAAAAAAAATAACACCGACAGATGTATACAATTATAATATAGACAGTAACAGTTAATAGAAGAAATATCACTCATTGAGAAAGATTACTTGTTCATAAAGGGGGAAATTGATGAAGCATTAACAGGAGAAATTACCAGTGGAAAAAAATTATAAAAAATGAAAAAAAAAAAAGAATAGGCGATAAGAATGAAGAAAGAGGAGAAAAAAAACAGCTTTAGATTTTTCAAAGTAATATTAGCATAGTAATAGTAAATGAAAAAAAAAAAGGAGATCTAGTGAAATGCGGTCGGTGGTAATATCTGAATTATTAGTGGTGGTGGTGAAAGAGTAAAAGGTTCAAAGATAATAATAAGGGATGAGCGAGAAAAGACCACAAGAACTTAATGAGAGTAGCTAGAGGAATATAATAGCGGGGGAGAAGCAGAAACGACATCAACCTCAGCAACACTAGTAGTAGTAGTAGTAGTGGTGATGGTGGTGGTGGTGGTGGTGATGGTGATGGTGTGGTGGTAGTAAATAAAGGAAGAGAGGACAAGGGAGAAAAGGAAATGAACAAAAAGAAGATTAAAGCGAGTAAATTAATTCCAACAGTGTAATTCTTCCATAGCAAGTAATTTCAATGAGCCACTAGTTTGGCTTGCCAAATGTTCGTGCCTGTTAAAAAGGTCAGTATGTTATTTCGATAATGCAGGTTATATTAATTAATAAACGCTGTTTACCAAGGTCATTCAGATATTATTATTATTATTATTATTATTATTATTATTATTATTATTATTATTATTATTGTTGTTGTTGTTGTTATTATTGTTATTATTATTATTATATGTTTTTTTTTTGGTGATTGCAATTTGTCGGACTTGCCAATTTCATTCCCAGACTTCCATGGTCGATTTTGGTCGGTTGAGTCTTATTACTTGTTTGTAATTCTATACCCTTACTTCTCTGGCTCAGACGATAATAGGCCACACGACAAATTGGAAGCTCCTGCGGTTCAGTTCTTTACTATTATTGTACAGTTTTCAAAGCGAGACGGGATAGGATCCGAGACAGGAGGAGGAGGAAGGGTGGATGCTATCTTCAGACCGAACACCTAATCAAAATGTATGCAATAGAGTGAAGATCGCTAAAAGGTGACCAAGTGAATGTGATGTTAGACCCGCCTTCCTCACTGTTTCCGTCCGACAAACGTTACCCACATGGAACTTGCAAAGCCCTTTGGATTGAACCTGAAATTACTGGATTCCAAAAGTTTATTAAATTTGATGAACATTTTAAAAGAGGAAAGGTTATATGTAGTTCTAGATATCTAAACAAAAGACAGAATGTTAACGGCTGGATGCCTTTCATTCGGAGTCTGCTTGGTTGGGTTTGTAACTGCAACCAATAACCTTTTGACTTTGTTTAGCCTCAAGACAAACATAATAGAACAGACCTATTATCAACGGTATTCCGTCTGTGAACATCTTTCATTTCTATTCTTTTTGCAGTGTGTGTACTACACTATTCATTGTCTGTGTAGAGAGTCCTTCGATTGTTCGATTTATAATTGTATAGATATACTTGTACTCTATAACATTGTTCCATATCAAATATATTTAAAGATGCCCTACTATGAGTTTATTGTTGTAAACTTCGTGTCGTGCTTTATCTCAGCCTCATGTGGACAAAGGCACAGACACACATAAACGTACATAGTTGTGAAGACAAAAGAGATACATCCACGACCATAACATGTACTTAAATTAACTGTATAAGACCTAAAAATAGCAATAAAATTGTAATATGTGAAAGTGATTGTTTGTTTTATTAGTATGAACAAAGGCGAATGCATTATAAGACAGCAGCAAATTTACCAAAATTAGGAAACACAACCCTGTATAACTAATAGTTAAATTCAAAAGATTAATTATTGTAGCAAACGTACAAATAGGATCATCCTAATATAAATATTTGGAACAGTAATGATTCACAGCAGAATAAACTCCTTCGAACATATAATCTTTTAAAGAACACACAGACACATAGGGTCAATAGACAACAAGACAGAATAATAAAGATTCATACACCGGAGAGATATATTGTACGCTCACCGGAGGAATTCCAACGAATTTTACTAGAAGTTATTTTTCAGTATGGACGTAGAAATCCTCCTTATGTTTGTTATTGTAACTATGTAGGCATAATATCAAATTAGGTGTATACACATGTAACAATAAAAGAAACAAATCTGGCTATAAATATCCTAAGAAAATTTCTCTTGGTTTGCTCATCTGAGATTCCCTTCTGTTGTTCACAAGTTATTCTATACACCAAAATAGAGTAAATAGCCATGGGCTCATTTTTCAAACCTTAACGTGCTGTCAAACAAGCGTTGAAAATCATGTTATTTATCAACATAATCGCTTTACATACACACTCGAAGGCTTAGTAGATTTGAAGATGATTTCAAAAGTAATTGTATACTCAAAATTAAAATGCACCATCGCTAGTTCAAGCTTAAATTAAGGCCACGCACCAAACATTCTTAGATATGAATACAGATTCGACGGATGAATGGAACAAGTCATTCAGTTTCTCTCTATATGGAAAACGAAAAGCAATGATTATGCAGGGGATACAATACGTATAACATGACTGTTGCCAAATAGTTTCTGAGACAGACATTTAATTTTTCATCTAAAAAGAGGTGTTGCCTGAAGAAATAGAGATAAAGACATTTTAATAAGGATGCATAATCTAATTACAGTAGAATATAACAAGAGTAAATTACGCATATACAATCACCGGTAAAATACACAGAAGCCAAATATGTGACATACTACGTGAGCAAAATCCCTCTAGTAAGAGATTGAATATCTGCGTAATTTAAAAAAAAGTAATCGTACAAGAGAACACAGCATGTATAATATGTAACCATAAATAAACAGACAAATTATAAGCGCCATAATTATAAACTACTTATATGTTTTATACAGAAAGTACTAAAGACAGCCAATGTATTATACAATATTTTATTGTAAACATTAAAAAGAATGTAAATTTCATGATTCCAGCTCTCATGTGAGGTAAACATGTAAGGCACTTTCTCGCCCTTTTGACTATGTATTTACTATGAGAAACTATTGTGGAGGCGCATGGCTTAGTTGTTAGGGTATGAGCATCATGATCGTAAGATTGTGGTTTCGATTCCTGGGCAGGGCGACGCGTTGTGTTCTTGAGCAAAACACTTCATTTCACGTTGCTGCAGTCCACTCAGCTGCCAAAAATAAGTAACGCTGCGATGGACTGGCGTCCCGTCCAGCTGGGGTACACATACGCCATAGAACCCGGGAAACCGAGCCTATGAGCCTGGCTATGCTTTAAAAGGGCGCATTTATTTATCATTATTATAAGAAACTATTATAACATGAGGAAACAAAACAGAAGAAAGAAATTTGTTGATTACATTAACATCATAAGAAGCTTACATAAAACTAAACGATTAGCTATAAAATATTTACTAAAAGGAAAATGTAAATGAGAAAATAACATATAGATAAAACATATGTGAATAAAACCCCACGGAGTTAGTGGTTAAGCTGCATTAAACCCAGAGATGATGGTCGAAATAAATAACAGTATTTAAATTTGTATTTTTAAACTTGTACGTTTTTTAACCCATTGAATCTCAATTATGCTGAAGTATCAACTTTTTCATCATTACGACGGCAATCGAAATGCCTCAGTTGGTAGCTCAGATTAAAAACAAGATACTCCAATAAATGTTATTGTTGTTATTTTTGATGAAACTCTTTCACAGGGTAAACTAAATGAATGCATTGTATTGGTTTAGCAATATCGACAATACTAATAATGTATTTTTTTTCATTCTCACACACACACACACACACACACACACACACATTTCTGCAACCACACAGTCGTACGAGCATACGTAGTCACAACAAGCACACATAGACATACGTGTGGCTTACACGTACACATGCAGGCAGTCAGTTTTTCCTCCCTATCGAACCACTTTACGATAATTGGCAGAGCTAAAGGTATTAATAGACTCAGCATTAATTGGCAGACGAAAACATCATTGCACAGCAGTCTATATTTGTATTACAGTCTTACACCTCATATTTTCTCTACGGATCAAGTATGTTTCTTTTGTCTCATTTATTTTAATATCTTGTAAAAGACCAACTTGCCCAAATTTCTAAATCGATATTCACTAAACATCTGATCAGAAAGAATAAATGGGTATATTACATATATTATCTATATAAAATGTCTAGCTATTTATGTTCTTGCTATGATGAATAGTAACTTTATTGCTATTAAAGAAGTTTGGGCTTCTTTTCAAACTATCTCTTTTTACTCCACACATACACACACGCACATACACACATATATGTATTAGAAAAATGTGATTGAACGTGAACGTTGGGAGGAAATCGTTCCGTTTACTAGCGAGCTTGCAGGACTTTAGATCTTCTCGACGGCTTTGGTTTGTTTCGATTACATAACTGTAATAGTAATAAACTGATAACCGAAAATAAAATATATACGGAAATAAATGCTATATAGTAGATTGTACGGTAAAAAATACATGAAATGGGTTAATGAGTTCCTTTCAATATCAGTGACTGAAACACCAAATATATCCTATGTGCAGTATTTACTGCAGACAAGGCTGTGTAGTTAAGTAGCTAAGTGTGGGTAATACCTTTAAACATCGGTTTCTACTTGAAAAGATACAAGACTCGAAAAGATACAAGACGAGTAGGGAAAACAAATAGGCCGAATAGCGTATAAAAACCTCATGTAGTATTTAAGCATCTATAAAATGAAGTGAGACTGATTTAATGAACTCAGATTTGGGTAACCTTCTACTGATGATTCTATTTATATACATATTATCATTTTTACTCTATCTATCTATCTATCTATCTATCTATCTATCTCTGTGTTCAGCCCTGCGTGGCCAATAAAGAAATCTATCTACCTATCAATCTATCAATTGAAAGCTATCCCGCCTGACGCTTTCTCCGATCCATTGGCTGTTCTTTTATTTATCGACCTCGAAAGTATTAAAGGTAACGATGACCACAACTGGATTTGAACTTGGAACATCGAGAATCGAAACATTCATTGTAAGCAATTCTACCCAACTAAAATCTCTCAGCCAATTTGCTGACTTTTGATCTCAGTATATTAACTATGTTTTGAGGTTACTGAAACAAGAATGTTGTCCAGTGAAGCTTTTACCAAAGCTTCGAAGGAGGTCTTATGAATTGAAAAAAGAAAAAAAAAATTTCTTAACGACTGATCGTTTCTTAATCAAAGTGAATCACTAAAATCACTAATGTAACTAATATCTCTCTCTCTCTCTATCTATCTATCTATCTATCTATCTATCTATCTATCTATATCTATCTATCTATCTATATATATATATATATATATATATATATATATATATTATATATATATATATATATATATATATATATATATATATATATATGTGTGTGTGTGTGTGTGTGTGATTTAATTATTTACATGTAGATTTCTTGTACATGTTTTAACACTGATCTCTTGGTATTTCGGTATGAAACCGGTGTGGGACCATATGCTGCAGCCTATTCTATAAATATGATAATTTAAGTGAGCATTTTAAGAATAATATGTCCCGGTAAATCACACCCATGTAATTTACATCGAATCCGACTTGAATCTAATTCACATTGGAAAGTCTAAAAATTCTCAGAAGGACAATCACCTCTCAGATGGATTTATGGACTGTTACATACATACATAATAGAGAAGAGAAACTGCGTACAATTGTGGAAATTAGCGGCTCAGCGAATGTTGACATAAAGCTGAAAATCAGGGAAAAAGAGAATACCTACGCTAAACTATTGAGAAATCTGCAGTTACTCTACACAGATTACAAGTTCATGTTAATAACTGTAATTATTGGGAAGCTGGGATATGTAACACACTGCCTATACACTAATATAGAGAAATTAGGCTTCTCAAAACCAGAAAGGAGAAAACTGATTTGAAGACTACAAATCCAATCCTTAACAGGAACTGTAAAGATCTGTAAAAATTTCCAGAAGTTCATCATTTAAGTATATATGAGCATGTCTATATATACAAGTATATGCATGAGAAAATATATATAAAACAAAACATACAAAATCTGCACGTATACATACATACATACATACATACATACATACATACATACATACATACATACATACAATCTCAGTTGTTGATGTTCAAATTCCAATGAAAGAGTCTTGCGTCTAGGTTAGAAACAGGCTCTTTCTCTATTGGCAAGAAATATTGAAATAAAACTGAATAATGACATACAGACATACACACATAGATACATAATACATACATATATACATACATAGACAGACAGACAGATACATTTATATATGTATATATATATATATATATATATATATTATATATATATATATATATATATATATATATATATATATATATATATATATATATATACAGATACATGTGTATATGTGTGTGTGTTCGTCTAAGAAACCAGTAAGTTGAATGGAGATTAAAATTTGAATTGCCTGCGAATATCTTTCCTGATCATATCAGTCCGTTGAGAAATGTCAATGTCAGTGATATTCTGTAACTGGAACTATGATGGAATGTCATTGACTTTATTTGGAGGTCTAATTTAATCGGCAGTAGAAGGACAAAACTATTAGTGTGCCGGACAAAACATATCGCCACATTTAATCACAAAGCTTCACGTCCTAAACTCAAAAAAATATCTGGAGTTAATTTTTCCTTTCATACCGCCGAGATTGATAAAATAAGTATTAGCCCGTACTGGGGTTTAACTAAATTAGTCAAACATCACTCTCTAAGTCTGTATCTTTGTGTCAAACGTAAAAATAACGACATTGGCTGTGAGAATCAGTATACAGCCAGGAATGTTTAGCTAGTTAGTCTTATGATTTGAATAATAATCCTGCCGGAGTCGACTTTTCCTTTCATCTATCTGTAATTCATAAAATAGTACTCAAGTAGAAGCGTTAATTTAATCGATTATTAACTCCTCAAATTATACAACTAATTTGATTAATTTGTTATTTTCTTAGTTTAAACCCATTGGATCAGTTAATTCTATATATTTTATCATGAATGATGTACACTAGCTTCCTGGTTGAGTTTTCGATTTAATATAATACACAAAACAATTAGTTCATGTTGGTGAAGAGGAACTAGGCTTCGGGTTAACCGAAACTGGATTCTGCTTTCGAATTCTGGGGAAAGCCTGTATTCTATTTTACTTATTCTACCACTAAGCTTGTAAATGCAAAGATGTAGGAAATCTATTTTCTTGTAATAAAGAAATTATTACATAATAATGTCTATCTATCATCTAAATATACAGACACGCTTTCATACATACTTACATATATACATGCATACATACATACATACAAAATACATACATTCATACATACATACATACATACATGCATACATACATACATACATACATACATACATACATACATACATACATACATACATACATACATACATACATACATACATACATACATACGTGATTGCACTTTTCTCTGGTATGATTAGTTATATCTCTTCTGCAGAGAATAAATATTGATCAGGGAGATCTGCTTGGCCTGATATATTAGCTGGTGTCGGATTCAGGAATTTCTACTATTGACAAATTCTTAGCAGAACCGACAGAGCATTAATCACTTAGTGACGGAACAAACAAATTGTTTCCTACTCTAATATTTTTATGCACGGGAAATTATGTAGCAGTTTTGCTTGAGCGGCGTTGCGTTCTTGTAAATTAATATTTATCTCGAAAACATTAATCATAACTATCTACTCATGGAAATAATGTTGTTGAATGACTTCTTTAATTATCCCGAAGTCATTGAGTACGGCGTAGCATATTTATTACGCTACTGATGAACGTTCTGTTTAAACAAAACTCAGTTCGTTTAACTTGAGTGTCAAAGCCAGTATTTTCCATATTCCGTCATCTTTATTGAGATATTTTCCTATGAAATGTAGAAAAATCTCATTGGGTTGATTAGATTACTTCTAAATTAGCGTAAGTAGAAGGATGTGTTTCATAACGAAGTGAGCAGTAGGGGAACGACTATGTGATTAACGAATGTTTAGTGAGTTATGTATGAAAGAAGAACGCTTTGGGGCAAAATTTATCGGAGTATCAGAGCAAGTATCTTAATTTGTAATATTTATGAATGTTTATTGTTGCTATAAAGCATATCTTCCCGTAATGAGCTAAACGTCATTTGTTTTTAAGGTATCTACCAGAGCTCTGACAATCATCCTACTTTGAATGGTCCACGTAATTAACGAAATTAATATTTAAAAAAATGAAGTGCTAATCAAAGGATGAGGTTTATTTGTTTCCATTTTCTGTGAAAATATCTCTAGGAGGAAACTATGAAAAATACTAACCAGAGTGTGAAATAAAAGATTTTTTTTTTGTTAAAGAGTAAATGTGAATATAATTTTCAAATATGAGAATAAGGACCTAATCGATATTAAAAGTAGCCAAAACTCTGTTAGTGACTTCCGTGTGCCGGATGCGCCTTTATTTTCTAAAAACTGCGGTTGTTGGTCTATTGCCAAACTACAAACCATCGAGCTGTATTTCGGTCAGTCGCACACTTAAACAACTTGAATTTAAAGCCGCTTATTTTTGCCCATTAATGCTCGACCTTACATCGGCAATACATTTTAGGATGTTCATATACGAGTAAACATTAAAAAGAACAGGTTTGCGATCAAAATAAAAATAAATTACTTCAAATTACTTTTAACATACTAAATACGTTTATAGAGCCTAAAATACATAAGATTATCTACATTTCATGTTTACTTTCCTCATCCATTTGTTCTCAAGTAGACATACCATCCAGGCCAATTTTTACCTTTCATCCATTTCTGGACTGCAGTGATATACAACACTACACTCTTCAAGGTATTGGCTAAACGAGTGTTAAAAATAAATATAGTTAATCGATTGTCTGACACATTTAACTTTTTTATTATAGAAACTAAGTTTCATTGAATTACTATCACTAACATTTCTCACAATTCACTAAAAAACATTATAAAAAATATAAATTCTCGACTGAAGCATTTTTTTATTGCAAAACAAAAACCTGTGAAAAATATTCAGTTTCTTAAAAGGAAACATATAGTTCAATAATTCCTATAATAGAATGGTTATATAATTCCGTATTAAGTCTGTGGAGAATAAATTATAGTATACACATTTTAGAAGGGTAAAAGATTTTTCTGAACAAAACTTTCAACACAATTTTGAAGAAGACAAGATAGTATCGATGCTTAGCCCTGGTGCAGATTTAATTGAGCAAAACAAAACTGAAAGAGTATCTAGCAGTGACTATCACGTGTTTGTGGTGGTTGTTTAATCTTGATCACCCCTAATCAAGTAGATCTAAAATGATAAGCATTCGAGCTGTAGCTATCCCATTTCTTTTTAGGGGGTTTGAAATATAAATTGTAATTTATACGTAAATTTAATTAGTTATGATTTATTCATCCTCAAAGTATACTCGCAGCCATTTGATTGTTTAATAAGTTCAGTATTACGTTCATAAAGATGTTCATATATGAAATAAATTGGGTCCCACATCTATCTTCAGCATTATTGTAGATAAACATATACAGATACTTGGTTATAATGCTAGTATTCTTGTGAGCATTGCTGCATGTTTCGATATTGAAAATTGTTATCCCCTTTTGTCTTGTTGCGTTGTAGTCGTTCGTAATGGTCAAGTCGTAGGAAAGGGAGTACAAATAAAATGAGGAAGTGATGTGTGAAGAGAAAATGAAAAGGACGATAATCTGTCGACTGTTATTAATGAAGTGTTGTTTTTCTCCAGGCTGCTGGTTGTAATGTTTATTGTTGCTGTTAATTGTTGATAGTTTAGTCCTTAATAGATGCAACACCCAAAAGCCGTATTGGCATCTCTTTCTCCATTAATGACAAATCATTTAATGTGTGTATGTATGCTTGTGTGTATGTTCTCTTCTGTTTTTAATTATTTGAAATCTTCCTTTGAGGAAGGATCTGGTTCCTAACACAGTTATTAACATCCGTCGTTGGAATGTAGACTACAAAAATAAATTGACATTTTAGACTCGAGAAAAGTCTTGCAAATTTTTAAAGTGTTCCACGTACAGACTGCATTTGTAATGTGCGAATTAGCTGGTTGATTTATTTTCCTCTTTTTAAAAAAAAGCTTCGCTTATCCAGATTGTAAATTGGACATTTGCTCACAACACCGAGTGCAGCAATTATGATTGATATAAATGTGAATTTATAATCCAAACTTGAGGCTGGAAGTTTCGAAGCAGTTGCCTTTAGTTATCATCTGTCTCTTTGATTTTAGAAGAGATATTCACATCAGCAGTGCAGCTGATCGCTAGGACAGTACATATTTTTCATGTCTGTCTCAACGACAGTATTCAATATGTTATGACAGACGTTTTTATGGGAATGTTTCACCGATATTAGCAGTGTTGATATTTGAGTAAGTATTCAATAACAGGGAGATACTCCATACTTATTTCAGGACAATATTTTGCCTAGTTTTCCTCACAGAATGGCCAGATATCAGATTCACAATTTACAGAAATCTGTTTTGAGTTAATATTAATTTGTATTCAGAGGTTATCTCTCTTGGGATACTGTAGACAGAGTTAATCCTTAAGATAATAAATTTCCTCTCCGCTTTCTAGATGGCAATTAAATCGTTGATAATTTAATGATTCACTGATTTTTGCATCAGTTTCCAATAATACTTTATTAGTTTTCATCTGTTCACAGGAGATTAAGGGCTGCATTATCAAAAATAGTGCTGCGTATTCTACAATTATTCAAAAATATATTGGATAATACACTCCGAGAAAAACTCCTCATTTGAGAGAGTCTGTGACAGACTGCATTTTCGAAAGTTTCTTTCACTTTTAAGACACTACAGTGCGATAATTCAAGGTTAGTATACAGTCTCTCTTTGATTCGTTTTCATATAGTACATCAAAAATAGTGAATCCGACACCTTTGGCTTTTTTCCTGGTATGTAGAATTCGCAACTTAGTCTTGCATTTATTTTTTTGGATCAGATTTATTGCGTGCAGCCGATCGATCAGTCATTGAGAAAATGGTAGAAATGGTAAATATTCAAGCACATTTGACTTATTTTGAATCAGTTAATGAAAAACAGTGTTTGCAAAAGTCGCAGAAATGATATTTCATTCGAAAGGATGATGTTTTTAAGAAAGAAGTAATGTAAGAGAACGGAAACTTCAATCGCAGTGTAGTTAAGCATGTTCTTATGACGCTATGAAATCCAGCACTATATGGGTGAGTTGTAATAAGACTTGCTTTATGCTTCAAAAGTTACAATTATTGCGTGATAAAGACATTATTTATTAGTTAGAAAGTAGAAGAGATTGATTCGATATATCTATCTAGAATCATTGTCCATACAAAGTATTCATATATCATAACTCAAAACTCTAGGGAAGTTTTGATAATGATTTATGATGCAAAAATAAACAAAATTTTCCTTCTCAAAGGATATAATAATTTTCCAGAATCTTGCAGCTTCCTTTTCGTATGATTATAAAATACTGCTATGCATTTATGTAATTCCGTTTAATGTAGCATGTTTGTTATTATATCTGCTCACCAAGACTTTTTTATGAGAAATACTGCCAGACTAGAGAACATAAAAGTCTTCTAGTGACTGGCTCTGGACTGTGTCTCAATAGTTTATCAGTGTCAATAAACATCATAAACTACTGATGAAATATTTAAAATATAGTTTTTACAAAATCGCAAAAGCAACATCAGCAATAAACGTCAAGAGCAGCAGCCTGAAAAAAAAAAAGCACAAAGCAAAAAAGCAAAACTAAACACACCGACAACAGTAGACAGATTATCATTAATTTTCGTCTTCCTTCTACACTCTATTATCTCCTTCAACCTCCTCCCCGGCATCGTGATCATTTTTACACCGACCACGACCAAAACAACCACCTCCGCCGTCACCAGTAGCACACCACCAGCAACAGCACCAACAACAATATAGGAACAATACAAAGGAGAAAAAAAATGATTTAAAATATGGAAACGAGGAGCTATACCAAGAGGTATCACATTATACTAAGCAACAGAGTGTATATTGTTCATATTGTAAAGTAGTGTTGAAGATAATGGAAGCCAAAATATTTTAGGAGTAGATAGAAACCAGAAACCTATAAGCAAATGGGAAAATAGATGCTAATAAACAGAAATTAGTAAATAAATTACTATTAATTAAATTTACATTCATAATAACGAGGAAACAATCAGTATCTTAAAGTGTAATTGTAGCCTAGGTGAGGCAACCCATAAATATAGACCAAAATTACTCTAACTGAGGTATCTATTATTTATACATATATTTAAATATATAAATATATTCACATGTACATATACACACACACACAAGCACATACACAAACACACACGAACGCATATACGCATATAAATATATAAATATATTCACACATACATATACACACACAAACACACACACAAGCACATACACAAACACACATGAACGCATATACGCATATAAATATATAAATATATTCACACGTACTTATACACACACAAACACACACACATGCACATACACAAACACACCCGAACGCATATACGCATATAAATATATAAATATATTCACATGTATATATACACACACAAACACACACGAACGCATATACGTACATTATATGTATACATGAAGTATATATAACTATATATTTATATATTCATACATATATACACACACATATATACTCATGTACCACTCAGGCATATATATTAGAAACCATGTAGGATAATCATCATATATGTGTGTATATACACATGTGTGTGTGTATATATACATGAATGTTTGTGTGTGGAAAAGAACTAGATGGGACCATATGAATATTAGCAAAAATGTCCAATGAGAACGTTTGGCAGAAGCAAACACGATTTTCTGATCGATAAAAAATACTTAGGTAATATCCGCAAATCCAGCTTGAGTACATTGACTGCCGAACGCTAATATAGCGACGGTAACATGTTTTCTTATTGTAGTTTTTTTAAAATCAATAAACTACATTTTATTGTGTTGTTTAGTGTAGTCTGCGCTTTGTAGCTCATAGTTATATATGTTTATTGATTCTTATATACACATAAACAAAGACACATGAACACTTTCAAATACAGACATCGTTATATATATATATATATATATATATATATATATATATATATATTATATATATACATATATATATATATACATATATATACATATATATATATATATACATATATAATATATACATATATATACATATATATATATATATACATATATATACATATATATATATATACATTACATATATATATATACATTACATATATATATATACATTACATATATATATATACATTACATATACATTATATATACTATATATATGTGCATTATATATACTGATATTTATATATACAATACATATACTTGTATATATATATATATATATATATTATATATATATATAATATATATATAGTTATACTTATATATATGTACATTATATATACATATAAATAAATATACATTATACATATAACTTAGATAACTTAGATTGGTTTCGGCGATTATCGGCCCAAACCATGTCTAACTCAATAGCATCACCTGGAAAAGTTTTTTAGTTAATTATTTCGGGACACCATGGAACACTCGAGCAGAGAGCTGTTGGTTGAGGCGTATACAGGTGTAGGTGGTTTATCCGGTATTTCCTGGAGGAATTTGTCCAGGTACCGTTTGAAAGTTGTGGGGTCGTGTTCTACTTTAATTTCGTTTGGGATAACATTGAAAAGTGCCGGACCATTTGCAGTGAAGAAATTATGTCACATTTTTTTGTGATGTGATCTCGACGTTCGTAAGGGATGTATATATAAATATAAATACAAAATGGGACAAGAACGCAAAACATTCAGAAGGCGATACAAAAAACACGTTCTCTCTCTCCCCCCTCTCTCTCTGTCTCTATATATAAAATATTATATACATAGTTATATATTTTATGAATATTTATATATTGCTTGGTAACTTATGTTGGTGTATTTACGTCGCCGTAACTTAGCTGTTCTGCAACACGACCTCTTGGGAGGTCGATTTGTTCGACTAAAGGCAGTGCTTCATCATGGCCGCAGTAAAATGTTTGAAACAAGTAAAAGAATTTTTAAAAAATGATAACGAATTTACTTGAGACACTTGAAGTACTGAAGCGAGCAAAGCTGTCGGGTTCTTTAAATATATTATCAGTTGCTCAGTTGGTAGTTGGACTTCATTTCGATGTGATAACTTGCTAACTGGATTGCATTCGTCAGGTAGCATTTAGATATTCTTTTGCTACGACAGTTATTAGTACTATATAACTGGACGTTATCAAAGAAGCTTGAGAGGCAGTTGGATGGAACCTACACTCGCCTCCTTATGATAGCTCCATCTCGTGGAAGCGCCATCCAACCAAAATGCAAATATATGGGAAACTACCACCTGTGTCATCTCTTGTGAAAGGTAGGAGAGTCCAGTTTGCTGGACATTGTTGTAGAGCTGAAAAAGAAGTAATTTCTACTCTTCTCCTCTGGAAGCCATCTACTCGCAATACCAGAGGGCGCACACTCTCCTACCCTGATGTAATCTCCAGGGATACAGGCATCCAGCAACAGGACCTCCGTAATGCCATGATGGACCGTGAAGTCTGGCGTAGCATGGTAAATCCCTTTGTCTCGACCACGGTCGAACAATGATGAATGATGATGACTATATAACTTCCTTAACAACACTGAAAATGAAACAAAATACAGGCTTTCTTCTGGGAGATTAAAATTTGCGGGTTCCTCGCTAATTAATTGAAAATGTTAGACCAATTAACCGGGCGGGGTTACAGTAAATGAACGTAATATATTTGCGATACTGATGCAGCCACTTCGGGTTATGAAGGGCAAAATGATTCACGCTCTTTTACAAACTACTTTAAAATCGAGCACTCTAAATATAACATGCGGCTCTACTATTTATGAATATCCAACCGTTTAAAATAATTTCTGTAAAAAAAAAAAAATTCATGGAAAAAAATTCCATGAAAAATATACTTCATAAAAAACACAACTATTTAATGAACGCATATGAAGTGGAATATGCACACTTATCAACAAATGCTTTACTTCTCTTTAAAATTAGTTTTAGTTTACTTTTCCTCTCTTTTATTTAGTTCAGTAACGTTTATTTGTCAATATATTTCAATCCAATTATAGACCTCACGTATTTCCCACCAAAAAAAAATAAATAAATAAATAAATAAAAAATGAAAAGGAAAAGCAATATGCTAAGGAGCAAGAAAAACAACAACAACACCCTCCTTGAATAACATCGGTAAATAAATAGAGTAAATGAACGGAACTTTTCAATAATTGTTGGCAATTGAGAACAGGTATGTTTAATATACGTGACTTGAAGTATAATTGTACAATACCAATTACTTAACGAAATCGTTTATAGCAACTGTGTTGTATGTTCAAAGCACATTATACAATTACGCAACGCATTTTGTCTTAATAATATAAACTCTTATTCACAATTTGAACATAATATCATAACTTCACAACTATTTAAAGAATGTTTTCCCCGTTGGTTTTCATTTTGAATCTTCTTCTTCTTCATCTACTTCTTCTTCTATTTCTTCTTCATCATCAACATCTACTTCTCCATCATAATCATCTACTTCTTCTTCTTCTTCTTCATCATCAACATCTACTTCTTCTTCTTCTTCTCTTCTTCATCATCATCATCATCTACTTCTTCTTCTTCATCATCATAATCATCTACTTCTTCTTCTTCTTCATCATACCATCTACTTCTTCTTCTTCTTCATCATCATCATCATCTACTTCTTCTTCTTCTTCTTCTTCTTCATCATCATCATCATCTACTTCTTCTTCATCATCATAATCATCTACTTTTTCTTCTTCATCATCATCATCTACTTCTTCTTCATCATCATCATCATCATCATCTACTTCTTCTAATTACTACAAATACTACTAATATTAAATGCCCTGATGCAGTACCAGGCAGTGGCTCCCATGGCTTCTCATCATAACTGATTGGAAGTGTTATCATGTACATTGTTTTGTCTTGGTATAACAGATGGACGATAGCAAATATTCTGCTCAATACCACAGATTTGTTTGTCAGTTGTTTGATCTTAAGCAGTTGAGCATGTCCCTTAGTGGCTGACGATATGTGCATCTCTGATCATGAGCGGAAGTAGTCGGGAGCATCATAGCCATGTGTTGAGAGGGATTCTTTGAGGTTTGAATAATTCACCTCTGGAAACATGGGTGGTTCGTTCAACATGCTTAAACAACCCTTATTCAGGGACCTTTGAGCAGGATGGGTTACTCGACCAGCAGAAAATTCTAACTGGGCCCCACCTGCAAGGTCATGTGCTGTTTATCTTGATATGAGATCACCATGTCGTGCACATATGGTGGTAATGCATGTGCCTAGTGTATCCTTATCAGACTGGTAGTCATGATGGCTATACTGGGCTTCGTATATTTTTACCCCAGTGTCACTTTAATGGCATGCACTGCTCTCTCACTCAATAATAATAATAATAATAATAATAATAATAATAATAATAATAATAATAATAATGATAATTTCTACTATAGACACAAGGAGCCAAAAGTAAGATGAAAATATAAAAAAAATGAGATACAACATACAAAACAAGTAGTGTTTCTATCGATTAAGCGTAAACACTACAACATTAGAAGATATAACAAAAGGATATATGAATAGAAAATACAAAAATAAATAATTAATAAATAGAATCTTCAATAGAGGAGTAGTCCACTTAAAGTAATTCCAGAGTAAATCCAACACAAAATGCCCCTTATTACTCTGCCAACTCCAAGCCGCGGGAGGTACCATCTTCCAAGTTCTTCCCTCCTACATAGAAAAACTTACTCAGCGCAGGTTTTATCAGTCTCACAAGTTTTATCAGTCTCCTTCACCTTTTGATATATACATTTGAAGGCAGTACCTCCTTGCCTACCGTCACCTTCCCTTTCAAATGATATTTGAAGAAATTGAGGGCATCTTGGTCAGAAAGGAATGTACCAGTCTACAAGCATTTCAGATTGGTTCGTCGCACATCCTCTTTTGCCACAGTCACTAAACAGAGAATGATTTCACTACCGTTGCTATAGGAAGTGGCGCATTGATCTTAGCTATACATTCAGCGGACAACAAGATTCGTCTTATACGAGATAGAAATTACTCAACACGATGCCACAAGTCTCAAATGCACGGATATTGAACGATTGCATGCATCTTGGACTGGTTCAACTGTTGGCATTTCCATGCCTGACGAGCTTGTCCCGAACAGGCAATGTCCACGTATAGCACTGCCATGCCTAAGTCTTTAGAAATTGTCATACTCAAGATCAAAGAAACGAAAAACAAAACAAACAAACAAATAACAACAACTTAGAACTGCACATGAAGACGTATATTCTAACAGTTTAAAAATCTTTAAGTGTAATAAATATTATGAGAAATCCTAGTTGTTTCCAGAAGAGTCCAGGGGTCTTGAAAATGCTTACATTGATGTGGATTTCAATTGTAGCCTGAAGTAGATACAATGAAATTAGTTTCATTGCTGCAGACATTATTCGGATTTATTACAGAATTAAATGTAAAATTCAGAAGAAAAAAATCAAGTCAAACTTGGAGAGAGACTAATTAATTAAGAACATTAATACTATACTTCAATTAAACTAACATAAATAAGAAAGGTAGAAAAACAAGCTTATTTAAGAAATGGACAGAATAGAACTAAAAAATAATGAAAGAGAACTGATGTAAAGATTATTATGGATGTGATAGAATAATATTAAGAACAAAGTTTACAGATAAAAACAAGAATTATAACAGGCGTATAAAATATACCATATAAAATCATACAGAGAGATTATATTTATCACAAATGTAGGGTGAGAGAGGCCTTAGGCCACTCGAATACCGAATACCTTTGCATATATTAAAGAAAAATTATTGAAAAATCTACAATATACGAACAAGGCATCCTTTCCTGTTCCCAGGAAACTAACAAATACGAAGCAAACACTGACATGACAAACTTTTGAGAGGAAAAGCAGATGCTACAGAAATTGCAGAAATGTAAAGATGTATGCTATAATCAGGGTCAGAGCAAGCTATGCCGATATAATGATGAGGAAAAGGAGCTTTATAGGACCGACGGATAAAAAAGTTGATCAAGACGGAAGTATGCGAAGGTTACAGAAGAATACAGCTGATTCTTTATTATTGATTATTGCACAAATGAGACTACAGAAAATGGGTAATAGAGTAAAATACATTTAGTAATTGCAGAATATGAGGATGTTGGGGGGGGGGGGAATGAATCTAAAGTCATAACTGAGTTTGAGGTTTTCATACCAGGAAGTTATTCCAAAATCGTGAAACTCCCCAAAAGTGACGGTATAAACATACACCAGAAAACGTGTCATACGATAAGAAAACAATCATATACGGTGGAATGTTAATTAATCAACAGGCGCAGGCGTGGCTGTGTGGTAAGAAGTCTGCATACAACCAGATGGCTCTGGGTACAGTCCCGCCGCATAACATCTTCAGCAAGTAACTGTTTTCCACTATAGCCGCGAGCCAACTAAAGTCTTGTGACTGGATTTGGTTGACGGATACGGAAAGAAGCTCATTGTGTGTTTGTGTGTGCAAGTGTATATATATAATTACGCTTTATATTCGCGACAATAAATGCATATGTATCTCAGTCTGTCTCTCACTCTCTCTCTCATATATATATATATATATATATATAATATATATATATATATATATATATATATATATATATATATATATATATATACTAAGCAATAAGGGTTTAGCAACGAGTTGCCTTACCACATACCGAATTTAGAAATAGCAGTCAAAGGGTTATAGCTATTTCTTCTACTAAGCTATAACCCTTTGACTGCTATTTCTAAATTCGGTATGTGGTAAGGCAACTCGTTGCTAAACCCTTATTGCTTAGTATTACTTAAATTTTCCTCGAATGAGGCTTTTACATGCCGAAGACTACTTGGTGTAATTGATAATTTTTCCAAATTAATTAATTTCACCCTTCATTATATATATATATATATATATATATATATTATTTATAGATAGATAGATATATATATGTATGTATGTATGTATGTGTAATTACGTAAAATCATATTTAAAACACTCGAAAATTAAATTGAGGTGTCACTCAACACTTTTCAGTAGTATACCATATATATTTACTTCTTCAAGGAAAAATTCTGACAGTAACTTCGATGTTTCTACGTATACATACATACATGCATGCGTGTGTGTGTTTAGTCAGACTCATCAGCAGGCACACGCAGGTCTTTACCATTTCCACTTAAAGTCAATCCAGGATACACTTTTGCCTCACACTCGTATAATCGCAATGTGTGACATCCTCTTTGATTTGCTTGCATACTAAACACTTAAAATTTCACCTCTCAAACAGCTTTGGTGCTTTTTCTGGGGTGGGTGATATTGTTACATGTAAAACAATGGACAAATGAACTAACAACGCAATAACTGAACATTAAACACACGCACAGCATTTCTCTTGATATCACTATTCTGAAGTCACAATATTCCCAGAAATGCTTTGAGTGTTACCACATCCTCCCAGACTTACAAAAGCAGAAAAAAATTTGGACATTGAGAGATGTGCATAAAAATGTGTCTCTGAATTCTAAAGTGCAATACTACCTCATGCCTTCTCCATCTTCTGCTCTCTCACTTTCTATTTCTACATTTTCTTTTCTTCAGATACATCAGTAGTTGATTTAAGCATTGCACTGATAAAATGGTTAAAGACGGCAGGGAAATGTATTGAGAACGAGGGATTATTATTATTTTTTATCTTCACACCGAACAGTGAAATCAGGCGGAAGATTACGTTAATGAAAATTTAGCTATTCACACTCACTCCCTTCAGGCCTTTTTCTTCTTCGTCTTTACGTTATTTTATTATCTCAAAACGAAAGAAAAGAAAGAGTTTGTATTTCATGTTGGAACGCTGATATTTAAAAGAATATCAGTAGTAAGAAAACAAAAACTGTGTAAAAAATATATATAAAGTCAAAGAAACGAGATACCACTTTCAAAGCTTTTAAAATTGACTGAACTTTTTATGTGTTATTCAGTGAATGTATGGAACTGGAGTATAAATTAGAGAAAATATTAATCCTTCTGAAATTATACGTTCGTCAGTCTGTTTTCACAGTATAATGTTATTTAGTGTTTGTTTATCTTTTTCTGATTTTGGTTCTCTTTTTTTAAAAAAATTTATCTAAGTTGTTAGAGACAGCCTTTAGTAGATTTAAACTGCTCTGTTATGGCCATAGATTAAGTTAATCTTCGTGACAATAGGAAAAGGATATTCGAATAAATAAATTTATCAGTAGGTCTTTTTATAACGTTTCAGTCTATATTTTGTTGCTCGTATTATAAAATCAGTCCAGAACTTTCATTTGTTTTCGACGGTCGGCCAATATAACCAACATTTTCCCCCTATTTTCAACAAAGTAGAATAGTTAATGAAACAACCAAATAGGATTAACTAATTCAGGCCAAAATATAACGCTAAATTGTGCTTCGTCAAAAGGTAGACATTTTTAAATAGCTATACCAGCGATGATGAAATAGAAAGTAAAAGAAACAAACAGTACAAAGCTAAACAAATAGGTGTCTACTACTGATGTATTTGTATCGGATGGGGTGCTGACTAGTAGTGTGATGGGAACAAAGCCAGATACTCAGAGAATCTAGGCTGAAAATATAATTACTTGTGTTTTAAAAGAAAGGCTGCGACACTGTTTCATTTTATATCTGCTCTGTACTACATAATAAACCTTTCCCAACTGTGCTGCAAGGCAATCAACAAACATAGTATGTGTGTTAAAAGTTAGTGGCTTCCAATGAAGTATTGTTATTAGATATTAAAGCTCGGTCGAAGTATTGGTTTATTTGCAAAACACAAAAAAGGAAAAAAGAGTAACACACACATGTATATATATATATATATATATATATATATTATATATATATATATATATATAGATATAGATATATGTATATATATATATATACACGTCTGTGTGTGTATGTGCGTGTACTACAGGGAAAGATAATGTAGAGAAATAAATTAAAAACAAAATAGCCAGCTCAAGCGGATAACGATTCAGAAAGTCAAAATCTAAAAGAAAAAATAACAAAAAACAAAACAAAAAGCAAACTGTTAAATACATCAAATAAGAACAAAGAAAGATAGAAAAGTACACTGCAAAAAAAAAATGAGAAATAAAAAATAATTATAACATGTAAAAGAATCAATGTAACGGGCGAATTCAATGCGAAGTCCATTAAGAATAAACAGTGAGTGGTGGCTGGGACCACTTGTATAGCAAGCGTTTAGAAACTACATATTTATCTGGGAGTTTCAGACACCAGTAATTTTAACATTGTGAATTATTATATTGTTGACCTAATAGTGTTTTATTTTGTCATTTAAGCACGATGGAGGGAATGTGGGGAGAGAGAGAGAGAGAGAGAGAGAGAGAGAGAGAGAGAGAGAGAGAGAGAGAGAGAGAGTTGTGGTTATCACATTTTATGCCAACTCACTCCGCCTTTACATTGAGAAGTAGAGGCAATGGCGAAGTTAATTTTAGAGCAGTAAAGACTATTGTTATTGCTGCTGCTTTTGTTGTTGGTATTAGTGTTGCTTTGCTTCCACATAAGCCTTGATATAGCATACATTTGATCAAAGCTCGTTCAGCCGTGTGCATCTCGTCATGTTTTCAGTTCTCTGGCACATTGGACTACAAAATTTCAAAGTAACCTTATTTTTCAAGAGAGTAAAGTGTTTATTTTGCGGGAAATTTGACTGCAACTTTTGGCAGCTCAAGCGAATACACAGGGGTTTTACAATGAAAAAACCGTTCTATGTTGCCGTCTTTTTCTCTTCTTATTTTTCTGTTTATCCTCGCCCTTTTCAAAGTAATCGGTGGTTAAATGTGCTTCAGCTGCGAGCATCCCATCGTTTTGTATAACAAGAACTACATTGTCCAATAAATATCAATCTTTATTTAAGAGGATCGTGTGTAACTTGGAGAAAATTCGGTTGCTATTTCCAGCATGACGAACAATCACCTAGATATCCAACTCATTGGTTCGTAAAGGAAAACTGCTGAAGTAAGTGAAGAGAAAGAATAAGGATTCTAGATCTACGTTGGCAGATTCATAGTTAGTGAAGCTTTGTCAATTTGCCCACAGAAATATATTTTATGTAATGAATGAGTGAGACCGGGTTTCTCAAAATGAATCACGTCAAATGTGTAAGTTACATCTCAAGTCTTAGTACAGTAATGTTCTGGAGTCTTTTCGGCATTTATTATATAATTCTCTGAACAACCTGAAACATGCTATACAAAGTTATATATCTAAGAAAATACTTTTAAAAAGCAGAAATAAAAGTAAAAGTGATGTTGCATATTTGCATTTGAATGAAGTGTGGTATAATAGATATATTTGATAATGTGGTATAATGTAACTTTCTTTGGTTACTGCCTTTTCGTCTGGTTCGAAAAACAAAACTAAATAAGCTACATGATATGATGTAAAATGACTATCCCTGGGGAACTTTACCTATGAACTCATCAATGCTAAATAACTGCTAACAAACTAGGTTTAAATGCGAATCATTGTTTTATATTACGTAACAAAAAGATCGGCTTTGTGCCAATGTAAGAAATCAATATATAATTGTATACAAAACAATAGACAACATATTTAACACATACGCACATATGTAATCACACGCACAAACACTAATGCTCAGTTTTTGTTTGTATGCGTCTCTTTGCGTATCCGTGCATGTATATTTGCATGTCTGTAGAGAGACAAGTATCTAGCGAATGAAGATGAATGGCTAATCTGAATTATTAGTAAACACTGATTTGAATTAGCATTACACTACTTCAAAAGTTTTCTTGCCTGAAACTGAGGACGTCTGTGATTATAGATAAATAAATAGATAGAGAGATAGATAGATAGACAGACAGACAGACAGATAGATACATACATACATACATACATACATACATACATACATACACGTTCGTACGTACAAACAGACACATATATAAAGTAAAAATACGAGATACATGTAAATATATATATATACTTATACGTGTGTGTGTGCACACCCTTCAATATAATATGTAATATATGATGGCATACATATTACAACGCAATGACATATTTATTTCTTGGCATATAATACGACCTATAAAATCATTTTTATACAAACACACAACGCTACACATTCCGCTACACAACCATGAGAAATGGCTCTGACACGCATCATAATTTTCTCCTTCAGACATTCAGTTTTTAGTTTTGATACATGATTATAAAAGTTCAATGTGTCTCTTTTGACACTTCTTGTATAGACGCCTGTTGCGATCCGGATATCAACCTTGTCACATCCGGCAAATTACGTTTCATGTGCATCACATAGCTTTAGAATATTTTCAGAAAATAATCGTTACGAGCATATAAATATATTTAGTAAGCAGACCTTGTAATGTGATAGAAGCGAAAGATGGGGGAAAGGAATGGAAGAAAGATACAGGCTAGAGACTGATAGAAGAGGAGACAGAACGTGATTTGGTAAAATCGCTATAAGAATGAAATAATGAGTGACTAGACAGAGAATAATCGAAATATAAAGAATGTTTTATTATAAAAGTAGCGCTAAAATATGGAACGGAAAATCAAATCCTTATCTTATAAGCTGGCCTTGAAACAAGTCATGGAATCATGAAACGAAAAAAGTATATAAATGCTTGCAAGTTAACAAGGAAATGCAATAAAAATAAATGCGATAAAATGTTTGGACTAAAGGAAACAATTAAGCGAAATAAAATAAATTTAAATATTGAAGGAAAGTTTTTAAGCCTTAAGATTCCCAGCAAAATGCATAAATAGCTGCTTCATGAAATAAATGTAAGATGCATTAATGATGATAAAAGAAAGTGTTATAGGACTAACCAAAGGAAACTTCACCAAAACAAGAATTTGAAAAAAGATGAGCAAACATAAATTTACAGGGTTAAACTACTAATTTGTATTATTTTTATCATTTTTAAACGAAGTTTTCATTGAAAGTATTTATAAAAGGAATATCAAGGCACGAAAACAAATGCAAAACCGAAGGCAAAACAAGAACAACAGTAAGTTTTTTGACGTATATGCATATTTATAAGGCCTCATCAAAAGGAAAACGAAGATTAAGCTATGTTTGTTCTGTGGAGATTAAAAGTAATAAAGCAGTTATTTTTGAAACGCTAACATTGAGGAAAGAGGCGAAGATATGATTAGAGTAGTAGTGTTTAAATCAACCAATCACCGTCTCTCAGGCCGTTTTTGTTGTTGATGAACAAATTCATTTTCTTGTTAATGATGGCCTCATTAATCCTTAAATTTCCAATATTCATTTCCTTGTTTTAATGACTTGGTTGTAACACTACCAAAAATTTCTTCAACAGAATAAACGTTTTTATCTGAATATAGTATTTAATACACATTGCCAGTTTATAAATACAAACATACAGCTTTGTATCCTAGATCCACCACATTTATTAAATGTTATATGGTACATCACAAGAGCTTCTAAACATTTATTCCTTTTGTTCATTTAACATTTTGCTAATTTACATAATGCGTTGTCGATGTTTTGAGCCGACTCACTGAAAGAATTTTTCTCATGGTAGGTTCAGAGTGTGCCAACCATGCATTTGAATCACCACGAATCGCCCGGGAGATTACAACACATGTTTTATCATTAAATTTTGATCGTTTTAAATATGCTTTGTATTATTGGAGATACAATTTCTTTTGGCTTATATTATCAAGCTGCATCTGGAAGGAGAGGGTGCTGCGCTATCAATATGTTGGTACTTATTACTGAAGAGTTGATGGAAGCTTTATGAAATGAAGTGTCATACTGAAGGACACAACTCACCATCCGGTCCCTGAATTCAATCCCTGACCTTATGATTATGAGCACTATACCTCTAAGCATTTGGTAATACAACTTCACAGGAAATATGGAACTCGTTGCGAATCTCCTAGTCATTCTTGCACAGGAACTATGTTAATCTTCTCTGTATTATTCCAGGCTTACAATTAATGCCGAATTGGGTGCAAGGGCTGATCTGTATACTTTTTATACAGATTCTGCATAGGTATATTTCCTATAGAAACTAGTATTAATGTAGTCCTTCACGATGATTTTGACTTGTAAATCAATCTGTGTGTGTGTATATATATATATATATATATATATATATATATATGTATATATAGGGAGAATTCACGAAAAAAAGCAAAAGACGAAGACAGGTGGTGTGGAAAACAAACAAATGTATTAGTATAACGCTCGGGAATTGAAAAAAGTCTTTAACGTTTCCAGCCTACGCTCTTCCACAGAAAGAAACAAGGAGAGAAAAAATGTGTGTAGTGGCTACCGATCTATCATGTGTGTGTGTGTGCGTATGTGTGTGTGTGTGTGTGTGTGTGTGTGATAGAGAGAGAGTAAAACAGTGGAAGAATGAGAGAAAAGGAGAGATTCTGTGTCGTCAAGATTCTCCGTTTCAAAATCTATTGGGTTGTCGATGATCTAGATCAGGGAATATATGCTAATTGTCTCCCATTCAAAACAAATTAAGCATAAAAGTACCATGTACTTAACTAGAAGATACTGTTTAGGAATATCAGATTTTTAATGCATTTTCATCTAGTTTGTGCATATAGATAATGACAATTAAACCTCATGAAACTAGACCTCAGAGGTAGCACTTGATAGCGGTTTATATGAGAAGTTACCAAAATATACGTAGGCAATGCTTACTGAAATGTTCAGCCGTTAGAAGTTGAATTTGAAAATGTGAGGCGGATAACTTTAAGTATTTTTACTGAAGAAACTCAGCTCAAAAACTCAAAATATAATGTTTCCTTTTAGTTTAAGAGCTGATGACCAATATCATATGCTATATATGCCACATGATATCAAGTGATAAGACATATCGCAAAGCAGGGAAATTGATCGAGTTTTTTTAACGACGTTTCTGCAGTAAGCGCAATGAATGATTTACAGCACCTAAGCAGATAGTGAAAGTAGATTTTCAAAACCATTCTTATCTCACATTATTTCTTTATTCTTCTAAACTTTTACTAGTTTGAGTCTATGGACTGCAACCATGCTAGAGCATCGTCTTGTAGCGTTTAGTTGACGCTTTTGCCCCCTGGTATATTACGGAAGCGTAAACAAACCAACAACGGTTTCTATTAGTATGGGGATAAACTCAGACATGCACACGCATATATACATAGATACATACATACATGCATGCATGCATGCATACATACATACATACATACATACATACATACATACATACATACATACATATGATGGATTTCCGTATAGCTTACGTCAAGTACCAAATTCGTTCACGAACTATTGGTTGCCAAGGTGCCGCAAAGAGGGACTAAACCCAAAACCATGTCTTTATAAACCGAACTTGTTTTTTCTTAACTACAGAGTCAAACCTACGTTTATATAATTTTCACTGTCACTTATATTTAGAGTATATTAATACAATGTTGACTTTCATTTTCAATAATTATGGGTAAGTTCAAGGTAGTTTTAATATTCGTTACAAATACTAGATATGGTAAACAATACTTCGAATTGGATGGAAATTTAATTTCAGTGGAGATTCTTAATTATTTAAAGTTATTTGATATTACAAGATAAGCTATGTATATTGGGTGTAAGCTGTTTGGTGCAGTTTTAAGTAAATGAGAATTAGAACTTTTGCATTACAATTTCTTTCAGATAATACAGGTAGCTTGCAAAATGTCTATTATATAATATCAAGGGGTGTTAGTGTAAGGCCGAATTGAGGGGTATAACAGGGCAAGACGAGAGGAGAGTAGTCACATGTATCCAATGTGGCTGGATTGAGGTAGTCTGCAACTAGCTACTTGGGAAGAGCAGACGCCGTTTTGGTATAAATAGAATAGATACAGAGAGAGAGAGAGAGAAGGGGAGAGGGAGAAAGAAAAGGAGGGGAGAAAGTGAGAGATAAAGGGATAAGGGGAGTGAGAAAGAAAAAGGGAGACAGAAAAGGAGGGGAGAAGGTGAGAGATAAAGGGATAGAGAGAGAGAGAGAGAGGTAGAGGATAAGAGAAAGGAAAACACAGCGCGTCCAATTCATTGGAAATGCGATATTTATCGTATAAAAATGCGGCGAGCTGGCAGAAATGTTAGCACGCCGAGGCAAATGCTTACCATTATTTCGTCTGTCTATGTTCTGAGTTCAAATTCCGCCGAGGTCTACTTTGCCATTCATCTTTTCGGGGTCGATAAATTTAGTACAAGTTGCATACTATGGTCGATCTAATCAACTAGCCCCTTCCCCCAAAATATCAGGTCTTGTGCCTAGAGGAGAAAGGTACATTTATAGTATAAAAGGCAGCGAGCTGGCAGAGACGTTAGCACGCCGGACGAAATGCATAGAGGTATTTCGTCTGCTGCTACGTTCTGAGTTAAAATTCCTCCGAGATCGACTTTGCCTTTCATCCTTTCGGGGTCGATTAAATAAGTACCAGTTACGCATTGAGGTCGATATAAACGACTTAATCTGTTTGTCTGTCCTTCTTTGTCTCCTCTGTGTGTATCCACTTGTGGGCATTAAAGAAATAAGAAACGTTAGCACGCCTGGCGAAATGCTTGGCGGTATTTCGTCTGTCGATAAATTAAGTACCAGTTAAACACTGGGGTCGATATAATCGACTTAATACCTATGTCTGTCCATGTTTGTCTCCTCTATGTTTAGCCCCTTGTGGGTAATAAAGAAATAGGTATTTCGTCTGTCTTTACGTTCTGAGTTCAAATTCCGCCGAGGTCGACTTTGCCTGTTATCATTTCATGGTCGATAAATCCAGTACCAGTTGCATACTGGAGTCGATCTAATCGACTGGCCAGTGTCAACGGTGGGTCCAGTGTCAACGGGGGTTCCAGAAATTCCAGAAATTCCGAGCCCAAAACTACAGCCTAGAAGGCATATCTCACCCTGTAAGATCTGCGGAGCTCGACGAGGACGTCCTGCAAATCCTGGTAGAACAAAATCCCATGGGAACTGTTGAGTAACTAGCAGAGAAGCTTGGATTTTTAATTAAACCGTTCATCGACACACATCAGAAAAGTCAGGAAATTGGGTCAATGTGTTCCTCACAAACTACCCGAGTCTAATCACGCGCAGAGACTGAATATGTTCTCTTCTTTGCTGTTACGTCTCACGAATGAACCTTTTTTGGACCGAATAGTGACTGGTGACGAGAAATGGGTTCTCTGTAAAAATGTGAAGCGGCGAAGACAGTGGGTAGGGAAAGGAGAAATGCCTGCAACCCAGGTTAAAGAAGGTCTTCACCAACGTATGGTGTTGTTATCTGTTTGGTGGGAAATGAAACATTTAGTCTACTTCAAACATTTAAACCCAAACCAAACGATAACAAAGTAGATCTACTTCGCGTAGCTTGAGGGGCTTAAGTCAGTGCTAGAAGAAAAACGACTATCTTTGGTTTCAAGACAAAAGGTGTTCTTCCACCAGGATAATGCTGGGCCACATACAGTGGGGATTACATTCCAAGGCATGAGTACTTTCAATGGGAAACGATGCCCCACACACCATATTCACCGGATATTGCCCCGTCGGATTATCATTTATTCTGCAGTCTTCAAAATCATTTGGACGGAAAAAATATGCATTCTGTACACGAGATCAGAACGGTACTGGAGGAATACTTTTCGTCCCGGACAAGTGGTTTTTGGAAAAGGGGCCTTGTAAGTCTACTAGATAGATGGAAGAGCATTGTAGAATATGAAGGAGAGTATATTTTAGATTAAAAAAGAACTTTATATTAATTTTGAAAAATAAAAGAAGTCTAAAAAAAACGCATTATTTATGGGATGACCCAATATTACAACACACACACACATTCACACACACGTGTGTATGTAATTCTCTCTTTTCCTTCCATCGCTCGGCACCTCTAACTATTTTCTTCTACGTTCTGCTTACTAGTTGCGCGTGTACTTTTAGAATGCTTTTCCTTAATTCCTCTCTGATGAAGATTTGAGGATTACTACTCAGAAATTCCATTTCCTATGTAACATTTTTTCCATTAAATTAATTAGACACATTGAGTAGTGGATAGAATATTATCTGATATTTAACGTTATGAAAATTTGCATCAGACAAGAAAAATCTCTCCATCATCGCCACCACCCATACTACTGCAGAGAACGCAGCCGCCGCCGTTTTCACTACCACTGCTACAACTACCATAATCTTACGGCCACCATTACTCCTCCACATTCACCTCTTCCTCCTACTACTACAATCTTACCACCGCAACTAAGTTTATGAAATGCCCTTACCAACTACTACTACTACTACCACCATAATCACCACTACTACTACTACTACCACCATAATCACCACTACTACTACTACTACCACCACCACCACCACCACCACCATAACCACCACCACCACTACTACCACCACCACTACTACCACCACCACCACCATAACCACCACCACCATAACCACCACCACTACTACTACCACCATAACCACCACCACTACTACTACCACCATAATCACCACTACCTTTATCACCACCGACACTGCAATAAATCACAATACGACCAACACCGCCACTGCCAATAAGTAGCGACTTATAAGACATCAAGTAAGAACAACATCAACGCCTGCCCCATCTCAAATACTACCACTATTACTACCACTGTCACTGATACAACCAGCTCCAATACTATCACCAATTGGCAGAATCGTTAGTACACCGGACGAAATGTTTAGCGGCATTTCGTTCGTCTTTACGTTCTGAGTTCAAATTCCGCCGAAGTCGATTTTTATCTTTCATCATTTTGGGGTCAATAAAATAAGTACCTATTTGAGCACTGGAGTCAATGTAATCGACTTTCGTCCTCTCCCAAAATTGCTGGCCTTGAGTTAAAATTAGAAACCAGTATTATTATCACGAACTGATAGAATCGGTAGCACTGCTTGTGCCTTGGGCCAAAATTTGAAGCTAGAATTACTATTACTACCTTCATCGCTGGTATAACGACACCGCCGCTACCATCACCACCACCACCACCACCACCACCACCACCACCACCTCTACCAACAACAACAACATCTGCAACAACTACAAAAAGAATATTAACCGTAAGGAGGTGAGTGGCAAAAATCTGCAGACGATTTTTCTCTTAAATCACACTTTGGTCAATGCAGTTTTAGATACCTATCGGTGGAGTAGCCATCATTGGAATATCTTTGATTATAGATCTGTTAATACTAAAGTT
>NC_042997.1:178948884-178978196 GCF_006345805.1 Octopus sinensis
AATAAGTACTGGGCTTACAAAGAATAAGACCGACCCAAATCGATTTCTTCGACTAAGACACTTTCAGGCGGTGCTCCAGCATGGCCGCAATCGAATGACTGGACTGAAACAAGTAAAAGAGAGCCTAGAACAATAGCAGTTAACCACAGAATTTCTGATTTATAAGTACCTAAACCAACAGCTAAATAAATATTTGCTTTATTTAAAAACAGACATTTCTACACACAACCTGTATAATAGCATTTTCAATAGAAGAGCAATTAAAATCTAATTCCCAATTCTTCATTCTGTTCAAACTATAAGCTCTTCTATCCTATCTAACGTAATTACACAAGCTATTCTTTGATAACAGCGTCAAGTCTTCGAAGTAACCCCTCGACTCTTATTTATTAAGGTTAAATATAGTTTGCTAGTCTAATGTTCAAAACTACTATTCATCGAATGTTTATCAAGGCCTTACAGCTATTCTCTTTACATTCACTATCACAAGCATATGAGTATTTTGTAGATTTCACTGGAACATCTATTACTCCACTCACTTGTATTTAACGCCTATGAAATTCTAATACACATACGCTAGCATGTAAAAGTTGTTTCAGGTTAAAGCTTATCTACCTTTGCGGTATATTGAAGTAATTTCCTTGAGAGATTTATAATTGAATAGACCTTACGAAGTTAATGCGATCAAGCGGACGTTTCTTAACGGAGTTTTCATGACATCAGGTGAGGGTGAGCACAAGAACATTACCGAATAGGACGCCGCTGAAAGGCAGCTTTAAGGCATTTCTTCTATAACCATAACAGACGTACTAAGAGAAACAAAGAAATCTCTTCGATATCTCTACAAACAATTAGGCGCTTTAATCTTTAAGGTGGAAGAATAAGTTTGTCTAGAATCTCGATAAATGCCTAAGTGACAATCCGCATAAGGTTGGGTTTCTGGAAAACAGAAATCAACCAGGTACATTACAAATACAATCTTTATGTGGAAGAGTAAAAATATGCAAGACTTTTCTCAAGTTGAAGACATGAATTTGTTCTTGTTATTTACATTCCAACGCCGAAATCATATATGTATGTAGGTATGTGTGTGCGTGTATGTGTTTGTGGATGTATGTATGTATGTATGTATGTTGTATGTATGTATGTATGTGTGCGCGTGTTTCGTTAGGTACATATATATATATATATATATGTGTGTGTGTGTGTGTGTGTGTGTGGATATGCACGCACGCACATATTTCGTGGTAACCGAACCGAGGACCATAGTTAGCTAGCGGACACATTTGAGCGGCTGTCAAAATGCTATACATTTAATTACGTCCCTTTAACTTATATTCTACACAAATGGATATAATACAATATCAGTGAGGTATGACACGTGCAAACTCATGGCCAATGCCTTCCACAGGATTTATGGCCGTAAGCTTGTGATAAATATCAATACAAAGGAAAAAAATACGTACATTGCCTGATAAACAGATGGAGTCAGAGACGGAAGAGAGATATAGACCAAGAGAGAGAGAGAGTGAACGAGTGAGTAATAGAAGAACATATAGAAGTTAGTAAAAGGATAAAGAATGATATCTCTAGAGTGCGGAGGAGATATAGAGATAGAGATATGTACGAGCAGATGCATATTCGGGTACAGAAAGTAAAATATAATTTGAAGAAACATATATTAAAAATGTATGTAATAATTCATTCTTTGAAACAAAATTTACCCAATATTTACATGATATTATTTATAGCTATATATGCTTTTGGATCATCTGTGTGTGTATGTGCGTATGTGTATATGTGTGTATGTGTGTGTGTGTATTTATGCAAGCTCATGGCCTAGCTGCAAGGGTGTTGCACTCATGATCTAGCGTTCGTAGGTTCGATAACCGGACAGAGCGGCGCGATGTGTTTCTGAGCAAAACATTTCTTATCACATTACTCTGCCCACTCATCGATAAATGTGTAACCCTCGACAGTATAGATTCCTGATCGAGGAGGATGATGTTACCAGCTCGCCTACATACATACATATACACTCTTTTACTCTTTTACTTGTTTCAGTCATTTGACTGCGGCCATGCTGGATCACCGCCTTTAGTCGAGCAACTCGACCCCGGGACTTATTCTTTTTGTAAGCCCAGTACTTATTCTATCGGTCTCTTTTTGCCGAACCGCTAAGTGACGGGGACGTAAACACACCAGCATCGGTTGTCGAGCAATGCTAGGGGAACAAACAGACACACAAATACACACACACACATATATATATACATATATACGACAGGCTTCTTTCAGTTTCCATCTACCAAATCCACTCACAAGGCATTGGTCGGTCCAGGGATATAGCAGAAGACACTTGCCCAAGATGCCACGCAGTGGGACTGAACCCGGAACCATGTGGTTGGTTAGCAAGCTACTTACCACACAGCCACTCCTGACGTATATATATTTGACTGGGGCCATGCTGGAGCATTGCCTTTTAGCCGAAGAAATTGACCCTTAGACTTATTCTTTGTAAGCCTGGTACTTATTCTGTCCGTCTCTTTTGCCGAACCGCTAAGCTATATATTGGTGATAAGTAAAGGATTTCTCCAAACCTTTACCTGTGCAGTAGAAACATATGTGGGTCTATTTAAAGTTGTATAAAAAAAGGAATTAAAGGTTATACTAATGCTACTTCGTAATAATCCTTAATTATATATATATGTGTGTGTGTATGTGTATATATGTATCTTTGAGAGAGAGAAAGAGCTTTGTAAAAATTACATGATATAGTTTCGATAATTAGAAAAAAGATCTTAAAAAAAGTTATTACTATTTGAAAAAGTATAACAGAACAGCACTAATCCTTGTCGAAATAGTTTGTGTATAGTGTGTATTTTATTTCTCGTGTGCATTTTGTGTGTAAGCATTGTTGTTGTTCAGCTTCTCAAACACACTTTCCGAGCTAATTGCACATAGAGAAAGTTGTTGTTTTTTGTTTTTGTAACGGTGTTAACTACTTCCGGTTTAGTTCTGAATTAGAATCCTTATAAAGTTACAAGCAGTGACTTGTCGAAAATGTAAAAACGCTGGACGGGATGCTCTGTAGTATTTGCTAAGGTTCTTTACATTTTGCGTTCAAATCCAGCCATGGTTTACATGCATGTTAGACTTACTTCATCACCCGGTTTAATACCACTACCTGGTAGAAATAAAAACGTTCCTTCAAAAGCAGAAATACACTTAAGGGTATATAAATCATGAAATAATCAAAGCATAGTCGTGCTAAGGTTATGACATAAATATAAATATCATTTGTAGTCATGAATATTCCATTTGTGGTCAGCCATACTGTGTAAGTGTGCTTGTGTTATGTGAGTACAAAAGAAGTTAAAATGAGTTAGAAGGAATAGAGTTCCAAAGAATAAGGAAAATATATTTAAAGAATAGTCGGAGTTTTCTTACATGCATCGTATTGAAGATGTTTAGTCAGTTTATACACCTGCACAAACAAAAGGCGGCGAGCTGGCAGAAACGTTAGAGCGGCGGGAGAAATGCCTAGCTGTATCTCGTCTGTCGTTACGTTCTGAGTTCAAATTCCGCCGAGGTCGACTTTGCCTTTCATCCTTTCGGGGTCGATAAATAAAGTACCAGTTTCGCACTGAGGTCGATGTAATGGACTTAATCCCTTTGTCTGTCCTTGTTTGTCCCCTCTATGTTTAGCCCCTTGTGGGCAGTAAAGAAATATATACACAAGCAATAGGGCCTAGACAAACAAAGATTGAAATATAGAGACGGGGAAAGAGAGAGAGAGAGAGAGAGAGAGAGAGAGAGAAGGAAAGAGAGAGGGTAGAAATAGAGGGAGGGAAGGGAATGGAGAGGGAAAGGGAGAGATATAGGGAAAAACAAAGGCATATAGAGCGGCAGAAGTGGAGAAATGGAGAAGGAGAAATGGAGATTAGGTGTGTTGGTTGGGAGACTACTCGCGTACACATAAACATTCGTACAACGTCACAAATACTGACACATGCAAACACAGACGCATATATATATTTACATACACATACTGTTCGTATATTTCGAGGTTTATAGATAGTTACATTTAAAAAAAAATTGTTTAAGTAGATGGAATTGTAATTCTGGTAATTGACGGCATTATGAAGATGAGACGGTTTCATTTTAATGGTACAGGAGTGTTGTACTCTCTGAAATTACAACAATCCTTAAAAACACATTAAATGTATGTAATGTATTTCTGAAGAAACTTAACTTTATAGTTTAAAATGAAGGAAGACATGGGAATATTAAAGTGGAATTCCTTAAAAGGAAAAACGAAAAGAAAATATTTGTCTGACCTTCTCGAAATAGCAGTTAATTCCTCCTCAAATCACACCTTTGCCAACTAAATTAGAACCTTAAAGAGGACTAAGGACAAAGTCAAATTGAATTAGGTGGTACTGAATGCACACTCTCTTACTTGTTTCAGTCATTTGACTGTGGCCATGCTGGAGCATCGTCTTTAGTCGAGCAAATCGACCCCAGGACTTATTCTTTGTAAGCCTAGTACCTATTCTATCGGTCTCTTTTCCCGAACCGCTAAGTTACGGGGATGTAAACACACCAGCATCCGTTGTCATGCGTTGTTGTGGGGACAAACACATACATATATATACATATATATATATATACGAGGGGCTTCTTTCAGTTTCCGTCAACCAAATCCACTCGCAAGGCCTTGGTCGGCCCGAGGCTATAGCAGAAGACACTTGCCCAAGGTGCCACGCAGTGGGACTGAACCCGGAGCCATGCGGTTGGTAAGCAAGCTACTTACCAAACGGCCACTCCTACGTACTGTTTAAATAAAAAAAATGTGACGGTCGTGGCTGGAACGGAGTACTTTGATCATAATTGATCGACTTCTTTGAGAAATGACCTAGGGTTAAACAGCAATAACAGCAAAGCCAGCATCATCTGCAACAGCATAAGTAGCACGAAAAGAAATAGCTTAGACCTCATGACACCCTAGTTATTTTACTTTAAAACAATATAAAGACACCCACTGAGAATTGTTACTCTTATATTTGCCACTGTGAATAAGATGATCGATTTTCAAACATTTTTTCATTACTTCAACTATTGAACCTAATGAAAACTCCAGACTGAGTGAGTTTCGTTGAAACTTCCCTTGCATTGAACGCTAGTTAATCACACGTAATTTTCAAAGACAAATTTTTCAACCAATTCTTGATTTGAAATAGAATGAGAGGGAAAAAAAATAAGTGTCTTCTCTAGAGACACAACAAGAACGTTTGGTATGAATTCACAAAGCATTTCTCTCTTTATTGGCAGATACTTTTTTCACATGGCCAGTTCACCTCAATAAAGCTAGTCTCGAAATGTATGTATATATATATATATATATATATATATATATATATACATACACATTTCGAGACTAGCTTTATATATATATATATATACATACACGTTTCGAGACTAGCCTTATATATACATACATAAACACATACATACATAGATATGTATATATCGAAGTAGTGTCAATGACCAGAATCTACACACTGCGGTACGATGAAAGAATGATACTTAATAATGCATAATACAATACTAGACTGGCTATAATGGTTTTCAATGTATCTGTTTTAATAAGTATAATGACTGTCTAATGATGAAGTTATTTAATATATATTATTCACCAAATGGAAGCTGCGTCAGTTTCGTAGGCGATTATTTGAGGTGATCGATTATTTTGAGTAACTCCTCGGGTGCATTTTCAGTAGACAAATGCACCTTTAACTTAATTTTCACATAATTGCCAATATGATAGATTATATGACAACGCTGGCTTTGTGATTTGCAGGTACAATCTATCCGATGTGCTCCAGCGCAGTAAAACGTTATATATAATAAGTACAGGCATTGTAAAACGTCATATGTAACAGGCACAGGCATAACTGTGTGGTAAGCAAGTTGCTTCCGAACCGCATGGCTCTGAGTTCAATTCCATTACCTGGCAACTTGGGGAAGAGTCTTCCGCACAGCCTCATCTTTTTGTTTTTTCATCACCTCTAATATATGGTTTTAGCTTAAGGCGCTGAGCTGGTGGAATTGTTAAAACGCTGGGCAAAATGCTTAAAGCTGTCTCACCTGTCTTCGTGTTCTGAGTTTAAATTCCGTCCAGGTGGACTTAGTATTTTATTCTTTCAGGGTCGATAAAATCAGTAAACTGCGATCGTAACAATCGATTTAAGTACGCCCCTAAAACTGCTGGCCTTGTGCTAAAATTTTTAACCAATAATAGATTTTAGCTTCACAGGGGTCGACTTTGCCTTTCATCCTTTAGGGGTCGATAAAACAAATATCAGTTGAGCACAGGGGTCGATGTGATCGATTTACCTTCTGCCCCGAAATCGCTTGCTTTGCGCCAAAACTTGAAATAAATATTGATTTTATCTTAAGGAGATCAGCTGGCAGAATCGTTAAAAAGCTGGGTAAAATATTTTGTGGCATTTTGTCTATCTTTGCGTTTGCTGCTTAAATTTCTCAGAGGATGGATTTGTCTTTCATCCTGTCTGAGTCGATAAAATAAGTACCAGTTGAGTCCTGGAGTAAACGTCATCGTTTTACACCTTTCCCACAACTTGATGGCCTTGTGCCAAAATTGAAACCAATTTTTAGCTTTTAATTGTCCATCTACTAAATAAGCTGATGCTCACTAATATAATGTACGACTGTGGAAATCCATAGGGGATTACTTCAAATAATTACATCATAGTAAGTTAAATATTTACTGTGATTCTTACAATTGCACACATACACACGTACAACACACAATTTCTGTCACAAATATAATTTTATTAGATTGTATGTCCTAAGAACAATTATCTGTTAGTGTGTCCGCTATAGACACACATTTACATCAGTGATTAACTGTCACTTATTGACATAGTGGTTCGTGACCAAGCATAGATCTATTAAGAGTTTCCTGCAGACTCATTAGATTCTCACATAGAATTGTTTGTGTTATTTGATCAGATTTTCTGTGCTTTGAGTTCAAATCCCGTCGACGTCAACTTTTCTTTTCTTCATTTTTGTGTCAATAAAAATTGTTATTCCAAGGATGTGACTTGTCGAAAATGTAAGAACGCTGGACCAAATGCTCTGTAGTATTTGTTACTGTTCTTTACATTTTGCGTTCAAATCCAGCCATGGTTTACATGGATGTTAGGCTTACTTTATCACCCAGGTTTAATAGCACCACCTGGTGTCTCAGGTGCTTCTAGTGGATCTGATTTCTACTCGGAGAATGACTTCCCCACTCCTATCTCCAGTCTTGGAGGCCCTGTAGCTGACCCTGGGTACTGACTTACCCAACCAAAAGATAAAAATATATATATATATATATATATATATATATATATAGATAGATATCGCTCAAATCTGCATTTTGGAAGTTTTATCAAATTGTTAAACGACTCAATGGCGTAATATTTATGCAGTCACTCGGTCTGTTAGAATCTTCCAAATTATAACAATAACTAAAAAGATAAAGAAATCATTGGACAACACAATCTGGGACAAACAAACATGCTTGATAGTTACGGTGAAAGGCCTTTGATCATAGATCGAATCTTTCAAAGCTTATATGGATGTTAAGCTCAAAATAATGTAACTGTGGCCATATAAATCTTTCTTAAATAATCATATATATGTTAGTGCTGATTATAATTATTTTATGAATACATGTTATTACATGGAAAAATACGAACATGAAAAGTCATATTCTTAAGATTATAAACGTGGAAAAGTACAGGACAAGTTATTACACCTGTAAAAGTATAGGACAAGCTATTACATCTTGTAAGGTAAAGAAAAATACACTTTTTTAAAAATTTATCACTCAACAGTTCTCATCTTTGAAATATATTGTACAAAACTGTTCAGCTAATTTGTAAGTTTGTCTAATTAGTCATTTTTTTCTGTATTTAAGGTAGTCAATTAGCCGAATTCTACTTAAATAATTATAGTGTTATTTGTAAACTATAATAAGATAAGTTTCAATATTCAAATGTTAATTAAAGTTGCAATATTTTGAGAAAAATGTTTCTAATTCTTTACTTTACTAGAGGTAATAGCTTGTTCTATACTTTTACATGTGTAATAACTCGTCCTGTACTTTTCCAGGTTTATAATCTTAACAATATGACTTTTCATGCTCGCATTTTTCCATGAAATCCATGACTTTTCCAGACATTGCTGTTATAAGATAATTAATAATGTGTCAATTAATAATTTTAAATGTTACCTTATAAAATACTGAAAGATAATATTTCAAGTTTTGCATGTTAGTGATGATATTTCAATTATTTTCGTGTTTAATTTAAATATATTTTGTGATTGAATTATTTGACATTACCCATCCACACCAAATTAATGGCAGGGGTTTTTACATTATTGTTAGTTGCACCATGGTTCACCAAAAGTTACAAACAAGAAAACCCCAAAACCATCAGTTATCAATATTAGGAGGTCACAGGAATTCATTCAACGAAAAAATTGCAATGATTCCAGGATTGGGAGGGAACCCCACCCCACCTCATTTTTCAGAACCAGAATGAGGGATTTGCAGTACATTAGGAAGTCAGGGTACTTGATTCCACGCAAAAAATCAATTTTTTTTTCCTAGTGAAAATCGTGTTAATATAGAAATTGACCATAACGTTGTTATTTAGCCTCAAATAAACCCTGATACTGCAAACGTATCATCAGAGATATTCCAGCCTTCAGCAAACAGTTTTTTAGGGATAATCTAGGACATTACATACAATGGGCGTTTGATTTAGGTAGCGGGATACTTTGGCTGCTCTTTTAAGCGTGTCGAGCGACCAGATAGAAGCTCTTTCATTGGTTCGATTGCGTGATGAGATTTTTTACACATATATGTAATATGTATATATATCATCGGCAGAAGTTAGAGAGTAAGTCAAAAGATGAGAGTTTCGTGTATTGGTACTTATCAAAGACAAATTTGTCCATTGTCAGTGTGTAACTTCTGACGAAATAACTTCTAAGCTACAAAATTTTGTCAAAAACGTTAAGAGTAAACCCTGTTCTATGTGACACATTCTACCAGTATCGCAAGTTTGAAAGTGTTTAGTTAAATAATTAAATAATCTGCACGTCAAAGTCGACTTCGACGAAATTTGAACTAAGAAACGTTAAGACAGACGAAATAATGTTAAGCATTTCCCCCGGCGCACCAGTGCGCCGCCTTAGTAAGTAAACATTCATTTTAGAAATATATTCTTTATTCGTATTGCTTAAGCGTTACTCCCTTACTTCCTTAATTACCGACATGAAATTTCGTAACATTTTACCTCCTAACTGATTTTTGTTCAATACGACTAGTGATTCTGAATTCCTCATGCAGTTTTCCATCACTTAAGCCAAAGAAAGGTATACGTTTAATTTAAAATTTTTAAAAATCATGTTAATTGAAGATGAATATCTACCTTACTGCCCCCCTTGAGGTCGCATATATTTGATGTAACTTTTTTCAACTGAACCAAAGATCAAATAATTCATGCCAAATCTCAAACAATTTATGCCAAAGTGTAGCTGAGGAGGTGTCCTCTTTAAAACTATTAACAATTTGCAATTTAGTTGAGAACTGAATTAGTGGTGAAGCTTGGAAACTGCTACAATTGACGAAATGGTGGACTTAAGAATATGTTCAACCGTGGTTGAATCATAGCTAATTTTGTGTAATGATATGAATAGGATTCAATAGATCATCAGAAATTGTGCGAAACATTGAATTCTGTTGAACTGAAGTCTGAATTTCAGTGTGACAGTTTATTTCATCATTTATTTTTTCGTAGAATGAATATATCAGATCAAGTTATAAAAAATTGGAGAACTTATAAAGTATCACCCCCAGGTCTCCAATTAAAAAAATATGTAAATAAAAGGTATCAACAATACATTATCTATCTATCTATCTATCTATCTATCTATCTATCTATCTATCTATCTATCTATCTATCTATCTATCTATCTATCTATCTATCTATCTATCTATCTATATTTACATATATAATATTTCTATTTCACTTTTAACATAGGTTTGGAAAAGTAGACTACTTCTGGCCTAAGTGGTACTATAAATCAATGTGGTTTAACAGCACGGGTTTAATTTGAAAAGTTTGCAATTATAGGTTTGAATGGTACGGTAATTCATACAGATAAATGTAATCATTTTCAATTACAACACATTAATAGAAAACAAGTTGTGAGTTAATCCCCTGACAGAAATAGTGTTGTACATATGTTCATGAAATATAGTTCTTTTTGTGTCACTCGTGTACTGCGAAGAGAAAGCCGTTTCTTTTGATTTGAAAGAAAGAATATTGTCATAAAATAGTTTACAGCTTCGTAGAATATGAGATGCGGCAAATTTGGTAACCATTTCAAATTCAACGTGTTTTGTAAAGACAAGCTGAAGTTAAAGAACAACAAAGCAACAACAAAGAGAGAGCGAAACAGAGAGATTATGTGAGAGAGAGAGGGAGAGTTTGTGAGAGAAAGAGAAGGAGTAGAGGGTAACAAAGAAAGAGAGATGGGGGGGGGTCGGACAGCTAAATAGCAGAAAAATAAAGAAACCAGACAATTGTGATTTCGATTCTAAATGTATAAGAACTTGCCTGTGATATAATGCACTCTCATTTGGTCTAATAAATCAATGAAAGACGGCTGACTAATATAAATTCATTTAGCTGCATAACACTCGCTATATTAGGCATTTAAAGAATAAATCCTATATAAAGGATGCAGGAATTGTCTTCCCAGTGTGCCTTTAGACATGGGAAGCTGGTAGTCACTTTGGATTCTGAATTCTTCAGAGTTTCGGAGATGGCTTGACTAATGTTTTAGCTTAAATAATTAATCCTAAAGAGGGACTGTGAGCAATTTGTACTGCAAATGGTTTCAAAGTGTATAATTGTATAAAGAAATTCGATGACCCTTAGGCTCTCATCTATATTATATCTGAAATGAAGGTATTCAAAATTACGAGATAGGAGAAAATGTAGCTGGATTATATAATTCTGATAATTTGCTATACATTTCTTAGCAGATATTGCACTGCAAATTATACCTGTGCCTGACAGACATTTAGAAGCACTTCTATTCGTCAAGATCTCGTCGCCATCTTCTTGCTTAGTTTATAATATTTTATATTCAGCTAGCGATCGCTTTATAGAGTATACACACACACACACACACATGCAGAAATCCCAACACGCCCAATACTCCACACAAACGCACGTACACGCCTACATACATGTCCGTTTAAGCTGATTCACACATTCATACAAATATCTACGATAGCACAGATATCCAACATAATATAACATTTACGTAATTCACACAAGAGTACTATGTAACTAATATTCATTCTTTACACCCAAGCGTGTGCAGAGGCGTGCACAATTGCACCTGCGTGCCCACACATACACGCACACAAACATCTATACCAATATACACTTAGGCATTAATTCAAGAAAACGCAAATGTACACATACACGCAAACAAATATACATGTAGTCATGTGAAGTATTACTGCTCAAGATGGAGCCCCCAACGACCGATTTTCCAACATTCCGTATTTGCTTAATATATAAGGGATTGCTCAATGGTCACACTTTCAGTTACCACATGCATACATACATACATGCACACACATATGCATGCATACATACATACATAAACACATGCATACATACATACATACATACATACATACATACATACATACATACATACATACATACATGTATATAGTGAAGGTGTGTGCTTGTAGTTAGTGTATTCGGCTTAATTTCGTAAGGACGTGAGTTCGATCTTCGGCGGGGTATTTCCCTTTCCTCCAGTTCACTCAACTGATACAAATGAAAAATACCTGTAATTCAAAGTGCTAGCCTTGTCACATTTCGAGTCACGATGAATCTCTTTGAGAACTATGTCAAGGATAAACGTATCTGAGGATTGCTCAGCCACTTGCACGTTAATTTCATGAGCAGGCTGTTCAGTTGATTTGATCAGATCAACTGGAACACTATCGACTTAACCGAAAAAGTACCAATGGCTTGTATATATGTATAACATATATACGCGCATTTATATGTTTGTATGAATACATCTCGTTCTCTGTATATCTGTATATAGATGTATATACAATCAAACATACATACATATATACATGCACATATACATCATTACATCCATTATAATATATCAAATGTTTGATAAAGAATCAAGAAATACATGGACATGAAATGATGCAATTTTCTTATACATCGAGTACCTAAACCAATTACTTACGAAATATCATTATGCGGTATGCTTATATTTTCATTTCTTGTCATTTATTCTATTTTAAGCATGTCCTCTAGCTATGAACATTGGTTTCAGTTAAGCACAAGCGTAATTAATTGCAAAAACCTGCAGTCTAACTGACTTAACCCCTTTACATTATTTATCTTAAGTGGTTTCGATACGCTGTTCCTTCTGGTTTCGAAGCATACAGAATTATTTCAATACGTTATTAACTTACTTATAAGATGGATTGCTATTTTATATCACGATTTCTATAATAGAAACGCAGATGAACAAATCAATAGAACGAGTGAGAGAATATATGGTAGCGTTCATTTATATGCCAATACATATTGAGTTCAGATCCCACCAAAAGCGTTTCATCATTCTGGAACCGATAAAATAAGTAGTTTTCAAATAACAGGGTTAGTATTATCAACCATACCCACTTGTCATAACCGGAACCCTCATGCCTTCCTAAGAATTTTGTGCACTTTTAGAGTCTATCTATTGGAGGAAGAGCAGATAAATATTTTAAATAAAACGTGCATAAGAATTAAGAGAAAATAAATATCTCATAACGCTCAAACGGTTCCTGGTTGAACATCTTCAAGAAATTCCAGATAAACCTCCAACATCCGGATATATCTCTTATTTCTTTATTGCCCACAAGGGGCTAAACATAGAGTGAACAAACAAGGACAGACAAAGATATTAACTCGCTTACATCGACCCCAGTGCGTAACTGGTATTCAATTCATCGACCCCGAAAGGATGAAAGGCAAAGTCGACCTCGGCGGAATTTGAACGCAGAACGTAAGGGCAGATGAAATACCTATTTCTTTATTACCCCCAAGGGGCTAAACACAGAGGGGACAAACAAGGACAGACATAGGTATTAAGTCGATTACATCGACCTCAGTGCGTAACTGGTACTTAATTTATCGACCCCGAAAGGATGAAAGGCAAAGTCGACCTCGGCGGAATTTGAACTCAGAACGTAACGGCAGACGAAATACCGCTAAGCATTTCGCCCAGCGTGCTAACGATTCTGCTAGCTCGCACCGGATATATCTCTGCAAGCAATAACTCTTTACACCAACTTGCTATCGTGCCCAAAGAATGACTATAATATGCAACATCACTAAATGTCTTTTCAACGTGGTGCTATTAAATTTGTCATGGTCTGGAGTAATTCCGGCCGAAACGTATTGAGATCTACACACACACAAACGCACTCGCACACACTTCTGCATTTACATGTATATAGACATCTATCTATCTATCTATATATATATTATTTATCAGACGAAGGTCGAAGTCTTTTATAGGTTCCTAGTACAGTGCTCTGTTGAGAGTTTAACTCCAACCATCTTAGCTTTTCTAGATGTAAATATAAATTGTTGTTTTCAATGGTTGTTAGAGCCTAAAGATGTAAATATAAATTTTCTAGATGTAAATATAAATTGTTGTTTTCAATGGTTGTTAGAGCCTAAATAGAGGAAACTCACAAGGTTGTGATCATGTAGAGATGATACAGAGCAATTTGAAATGCTGCCCCAACAGAACCAGTAGAGAATTTGCATACACGAATTATTTCTAGCACTCTATCGCCGGGTTTTAGATGAAGAAAGAAGCTGGTCTTTTAAAGTAAGATATGTTTATATTTTCAATGGCGGGGTTTCCTCTAATTTTTAATTACAGTCATAAATCTGGTTTATAATAATTACTCGATATTGGCCGGTATATCAATAACCTAAAAATAATCAATTCAAAGAAAAAAAACTATAAATAAATTAAAGTGTAATACGCCCAATGAAGAAATTCGATTTGCAAGAAAACAAAGGAAATACTTACTCACACATACACATACACGCACGTACACACACACACACTCCTGATCACATACACATATAGATGTAAACGCGTATATGGATCCAAACACCACATATAGGTACAGGCAGATGCATGGACAGATACAAACGGACAAATACTCATATCTATCAACTAATCAATCCGTCAATCAGTTAATCAATCATCCAATTAAGCTTCTTCTGTCTTTCCGTCTCTCTCTCTCTCCCGCTCTCTATCTATCTGTCTAAGTCAACTAGTCAAGAGACATGATAGAGCTCAATTTTAACGAAGGACGATATATTTACTATATTCAGTATAATCCAACCACGAATATACAGATCAACATTTGATTTCATTTGAAATAAGTGTTTTTATTCTTTTTCTCTTATATCAATTAATGAGCATAATCTCATTCCTCCTCACTCTCCCATATCTTACTCTCGATGATTACACTGGATAGGTATTATAGTCTTTGTTTTCATTTTGGCCGATATTTCGAGTGGCAGTGGTACTAAGCCTTCTGTGTAGGCTTTACTTGAAAAATGAAACCAATGGTAGCCTGCAGTGCTTTAGACTAGTTTCAACCGAACATATTCACGCACACGTACATGTACACATGTGTGTGTATGTGTGAGTTTGTATTTGTGTATATGTGTGGCCGTTCGTGTGTATGTAGATAATTTGGATTGCGCAGTACTATGAATTGAAACGAAGCGTAAAACTACTCAATAATGTTAGTTTGAGTATAGAAATATTATTTCTTCTGTGTAAAATGCTTTTGGTTGTTTCCCGTTCACGGTCCTCAAACGGTTTTCTGTCCAGTCGCATGAAGGATAGAAACTTGCATCACCAATGGTGGCGTTTAAGATCCAGTTCTGAAGAGTCGTTCTATATGTTGTTTGTTTTCCATTTGTGTCTTTCGTTGTTCGAAAGAATAGGTCATGTTCCATGTACTTGTGCTTCGTACTTTTTTGTAGATGATTCGTGACGTCCTGTGCCTACATATGCATATATATATATATATATATATACATATATATACGTATAGATGTATGTACATATACGTATGTATATATGCATATCTATATATAGATACACACATGTATGTACATAAATATAAATGTGTATATACATATATATATATATATATATATATATATATTATTTATATTATTATATATGATTGAACGCCACGCATCCTCTTCCAAGAAAGTTATACACACACACTCACAAATTACACACATGTACATATATATGTAGTGTGTGTGTGTATAGATTTCTCAAAACAGGTGTTGTTATAATAAGATAGAGGTTCGTTATCCTTGTGTACATATGTTCCTGTGTTTGTTTGTGCACGTCTGTATAGATGTGTTTATGTAAAAAAACATTTTTCAAATACATATCAGAATATCGAATACTATAGTGCAATGTGAAGAAGAACGAAAGATGAAAGATAAATAAAAAAGTATGTTACGCCAGCCAGAAAAGAAAATGGCGATAGATAAGAAAGGGAAAGAGAACGAGTGTTTTCAAAAAAAAAAAAAAACGCTGATAAAGGAAAGACGGATAGGTTTGGAAGGAGACACAATAGTAGTACATTAGTGGTATGAAAATCAGATTTGGACATGAAGAAATACATCACAGTCGTATTCTACATGGTATCGGTTTTATTATAGTTAAAGCTTGCGAATGGCCTGTCAGAATGTCAGCACACATCACACTCATAAGATCACAATGACCGGCAGCAGGTTTATCGATAAATTCCACAATAAAAGCTAAGTTTTATGGACAGATGTTGTCCGAGAAAGCGAACGATGAAAATACGAAAGAAACTACACAAATGATGAAATAACGCACTAATAATAATAATAATAATAATAGTAATAATAATGATAATAATAGTATTAATAATAGTAATAATAGTAATGATAATAATAATAATAATAATAATAATAATAATAATAATAGTAATAATAATAATAATAGTATTAATAATAGTAATAATAATAATAATAAATAATAATAATAATAATAATAATAATAATAAAATAATAATAAAGATAATGATACAGATAATAATACAGATAATAACTACAAGCAAACAGTTGTTTTGGAATCAGTGTACGGAACCATCGACATGATTCTTTCTCATGCAGATCATTATGATAATCTGAAAGAATGCCAAATAAAACAACAACAAATCATACATCTCTGCAAATACAATAATGCCAAATATGTATCTACGTAGTCGATCGATTTGCTAGATATACCAATACATTTTCTTATCTCGAATCATATCTATATAACATAAAAAGAGGATGCGTTGAATAGTGTAGACCCACGTACACAATTCTTCAAAAGGAAAAAACGTTTGACTCTGTCATAGTTAGAATGTATATATAAATAGATATGTTGATCAGAGCCAGGTAGATCTATCAATAACAAAAGCAGTAGCAGCAACCATGGCATTAAACGTAGCAGAAAGAAAAATAACATCGAGAGCAACAACAATCCAATGAACCGCTTGAACTACCTAGAAAGAAACTATCCCTCGAAGCTCAGGGTAGCATCTGAAGAGAGGGGGAACGTTAGACAATGAAGTCTATGTAAATATATATATATATATATATATATATATATAATATATATATATATATATATTATTTTAAATTTCTTCTTGTACATGTTTCAGTTACTTGACTGAGGCCATGCTGTAGCACCCTCACCATATACATGTATACGCATGCATATATATGTATAAGTATATATATATAAAAGTATATTTTTATATATGTATAACTATATATATATATACGCTATATATATATATACATATGAAACTATATTTTTATATATATATATACATATATATACATATAAAATTATATTTTTATATTTGTATAACTATATATATATATGTTATATAAATGCATATATATATATATATATATTATATATATATATATATATATATGTATGTATGTATACACACACACACATATATGTATGAATTCTACAATTAAATGCAGCCGCTTCAATGGTCGTATTGCATTACTACTTCATATCCTGTTGCATATTTTGAGTTTATTCACCTTACTCGAGCTATGCGTATAATACTGGACTGACTTGGTGCTTCAACTTAAATACCTAATTCAACTGAATCTCAATTATTTCTTTATATATATATATAGTGGGCTAGTAGTGTCCTGTATTAAGTTGTTTATTCATATTGAATTGTGGATGATGTTTATTAATTAAAGTTGCCTCTTTATATAATTTTTCCTCTACTGAATTGTTCTCTGAACATTGATAAAAAGGTAAAATTAGGAAGTTCGGTTTTAGGCTCCTAGCAAATATTTATCTGTGCTCACCGACCTGTATCAGTCTATATTATGGTTAGCGGATTTGTTCTTTGTGAAGACTTGTTCTCACAATTAGGACTCCCGCATTTTTTCACATTTAGTTCCGTTGTTAATGGATATAGTCTTGCGATGGTTAATATTCATTTCCATGATTTTGGTTGCCTTTTGCTCTTGATAATTTTGTGTGCTCTTAAAATTCTGAGAATGGTTCGATTTTCGATGATGATGTTGAAGGCCACATTGTTTCTATTGTTGTGTGAAGAGATGTATGGGAGTATTTTTAGATCTGGTGTAGTATTTCGGTTATATGCCCCTAATGTTTGTATGTCTATTTCCTTTGCTCGTTTAATCCCATCATTTATTAATGATGTTGGATAATGTCTTCTGATTAGTGTTGATTTAAGTTCAAAGAGTCTTCGTTCACCAGTATTGGTATCCGAAACTGTGGTACAGATTCTTTTCGCTAGATTATAGAATATATTAAGTTTTATGTGTTCGAGGTGGCATGAGTTGAATAATAGGATGTGTTTTGAATCTGTGCGTTTATAGAAGATGTCCGTTTCGATGTGGTTGTTGACTATTTTAATTAGGATATCAAGAAAAGGAAGTTGCTTATTGCAGCGTTCCATGGTGAATTGAATTTTGCTATTGATATTGTTGAGGATTATTTTGAAATCGAGGAGTTTGTCAATGCTATCGTTCCAAAATATAAAGCATCTAAATATCTCTTCCAGTCCTCCTTTAAATAGCAATGAAATGAGGTACCATATTTTTGTAGTGATGATTAGTATATTTCAAGTTCTAGATAACCCATTACAAGGTTCGCAATCACAGGGGCAACTTGAGTTCCCATTGCAATTCCACATTTTTGTCGATGGGAAACTATATCGAACATGAAATAGTTGTTCTGTAAGATAAATTTAATTACTGCAATTTTGAAGTTGTGGTTGATGCGTCCTGGGATCTCTTCTGGGAATTTCTCTGGCCAGAATTTCTCTGTATGTCCATGGTGATTGCTTCTATACTATAATCGTGTTGGATATTGTTGTACAATTTCACCATATTGAATGATACTAACAGAGTTCCTTCATTTATTGTTTTCGGGAGGTGGTTAAGCATGTCTAAATCATCCCTGATGAAGCTTTTCACATATTTCAAAAATGGTTTGAGTAAGATGCCGAGGAAATTGCTCAAACGGTGGGTTTCACAAGCAGGGCCAACAATGATGTCGTAGCTTGAGGTTAGTAAGGGGAAGAGCATTAATGTATTGGCTTCGAGATTCTTTGCAAACTTTACTAATATGTGTGTTTTTGCGTATTTTAGGTAATCCGTAGAATAAATTTGGTCTGTATTTAAAATTGGATAAATAGTCAATTTCTTTTTTAGTGACGCTCTTTCCATGTTTTTGAAGTAAGGAGGATAATTTTTTTGTATCTTCTGTAGGTTATAGCGCTCTATCTTCTCATAGTAAATATTGCTTTCCAACATGGAGGGTATTAAAAGTTTTACAGTACTCTGTGTCAATCACAACTACCGCACTTCTTTTATCGGTTTCTTTAACGGCCAGGTTTATATAATATTTTAACTCGATTAAGAGTTTTTAAACTCCATTCAGTTATGTTGAGTTTGGATTTAATTCGTTGTTTTTATTGGGTATTAAATGGAATATTGGTAATATGTTCACAAAAGTCATCAGGTGCTTTATTTCTGCCTTTTGTACAGCAGCATTCGCTTTTGTTTTTAACTATTGAGTCAACTTCGCTGGTGTAGTTGTGAAGTGCTTCTGTGAGGCATACATTTCGGCAAAAATCTATAGTGTTATCTTTGAATTCATTCGGGTTCTATCTGCGAGGAGTCGGTGTAAACTTCAAACCTCTTGCTAGATAAGTTGATTATTTTCGGTTGTTCATGTATATTTTGTTCCATTTCACATCATTGTTTCACTGATTTAGGTCTAAACAATGGTTATAGTAGGCGGATTGTTGTGAGATGTCTGTATTGTATTTGGTTTTGTATTGAGAAATTGAGTGTAAAGTGAGTCTGTAGTAGTATGTTTGTTGTGGAGTGACTGTGTAGTGGAATAGATTATGGTTATTATATTACACATTCCAAAATTTGATGGTCGCGGCTCAAGTGCTTTTGACCTTACGTATTCTTCATCAGGGCTGATCTGAAGCAAAATATATCGTCACCAACAAGAGCACAAGCAACAACAGATATTCCCAATAAATCAGGCATAGAGATAGAAGTTAACCTAACATAAAGGAAGAGAAAACACACACGCACACACACACACATAATAGGTAATTTATTAACATGAACCGCTCTTCATATGTCTGTTTTAAGTTTCATCATTCGATCGCTCGTTCAATTTCAAATGCTTGGATATTATTGGAAAATATTGTACAGTAAATCAGAGAATGATATGCAAAAGTCTATTACTGCGTGTAGATACCAACCCTCTTCCCTTGTTTTTAATGTATACCCCTTCCATATTCGTGTTATTTTCAATTTCCCTTTTTTTTTATTCTTTGCTTCTTTTTTATTTTAATGTTCTTCTATGGAAATTGGTTGAAATAGAAACAGATATTTATCATAGACCTAGTCTACTGTATAATGTAAACTTTACAGACCTAATGGAACGTAGGCTTAGAATGAAATTGTCACATTATATTGTAGCACACACGCATATACATTTATATATATATATATATATATATATATATATAATATATATATATATATATATACTCACACATATACACGTGCGCACACACACATTAGATATATACGCATATACATCAGCAGAGGTTCTTGCAGACGTAATATGGAGCCGACCATTCCTTTGTAGTTCGAGAAATGATTTACTCGATTTGATAAGGAATATAAAATAGCGACAGCAAAAGAATAAACTCAAGCGCATGCACCCTCCCACATACACAAGCACTCATATACACATCGTACACATGCATACATATACATATATACATATACATACACATACATGTATATGCACTTATAAAAACATATATACCCACGCATACTGTAAATTACCAGATAAACACGTACATGTGCGTGTGCATATATATATCTGTAAGTTTATGTGTTTGCGTGCTTATGTACGTACGTAAGTATGTATGTGTGTGTATAACGTGTTTGTGAATCTATATTTCTTTGATAAAAGCTTACAGAAAGACGCTGACAGAAAATACGATTACTTTTCTATGAAGTATTATGATATTGCAAAAACAATATAAAACGCTATACTTTGAAATAGCTGCTGAGATAGAAGCAAGAAATACAGTAATCTCATGGAATATATCCCAAATATTTGGAAATTGGAATTAGTGGAATATTCCAATTAAAAACCTCTATCAATATCCAACCCAAACTAAATTATATAAAACTTTAAAGGATTAAAACCAAATCAACACAAAATATGTACTTTTAATAAAACAAATACTAAATCACTTGTTTACCGTTATAGAAACAGAGAAATTCTCAGATAGATGGGGATTCAGTTTTGTTTCCAGCCTACAAAAATTTCACGTTTCTGCTGTTATCATTGGCACTGAGCTGTTCTTTTGCCAAAGACATATAATGTTCAACAGCTCAGTTAAGATAATTACAAACATCTAAGTCTGAGCAGTACTGTTCAGCACAGCATATATAAACAATGTTATATAACTAATATGTTCAAGTTGAAGGAGCATGGCTCAGTGATTAGAGCATTGAAGTCAAATCATGAGGCAGTGACTTTGATTGCCGGACGGGGCTGTATGTTGTGTTCTTGAGCAAGATACTTTATTTCGCATTCCTCCAGTACACTTAGCTGGCGAAATGAATTGCGACGTCATTTTACCGGGCTATATCGACCTTTCTCTTGGATAAACATTGGTGATGTGGAGTTGGGAGGCGAGTACGCATGGGCGACTACTAGTCTTTCAGAAAAAACAAATTTGCCTGGACTTGTGCATCGGAGGATTACCTTTATAAGTTCAATGCCATGGTCATTCATGATCGAAGGAGGTCTTTAACCTTTATGTTGAATGAAAATACTGTATAACTCTGGCACGTCATTCTTACCCAAGGATACAATGTAACAGCGATAAACTACATGCAATTTACTTTTTAAATGTCCAAACTGATCTTCACATTTTTATATATCAGGCCGAGTAAAAAGTAAGCAATGTTTTGGAAACACGGAATTCTTCACAATATATTTCAACAACATGGAAATTTTCTTCATCAACATAAGTACAGTTACAATCAACACATTTTTGCCAACGAGTTTACAAGTTTGTTTATTCTGGTAACATAAAAATCGGGAGTTCTGGAGGTGATGAACTCTTTGAACGCACTTTCAGCTTCTCCTTGATTTTTGAACTCCTTCCCTCGCAGGAAACCATCAAGGTGTCTGAAAAAGTGGTACTCCGTCGGAGAAAGATCCAGGGAATAAGCTGGGTGGGGAAGAACTTCGTAGTCAAGTTCTCTCAAATTCTGGAGAAACATGTGGTCAAGCATTGTCACGAAGAATGTTTGGTCCTCTTCTATTGATCAGTCTGGGAGGGAGGAGTAGCAGTTTTTCGTTCATTTTGGCAATTTCATGGCAAAAGGTTTCTGCAGTAATGGTTTTTCCGGGTTTTAATAAGTTATAGTAGATGAGTCCAGTGGTACACCACGAAACAGTCATGTAACATGCTCAAGAACACAACACACAACCTGGTCTGGGAATCCATCCAACAATCTCATGATTGAGGGCCCGACGCTTTAACCATTGAGCAATACGCCCTCTCTCTCTCTGATATATATATATATGTGTGTGTGCGGGCGTGTGTATGTACGTGTGTTTGTATACATATAGAGTCCGTCTGTAAATACAATTCCTTCGATGTATTATCAACTTGCGATAACATTTAATAAATTGCAATAACACTGAATTAAAATATACAAATGTTTCATTTCCTGAAGTGTATATACGTATTTTGGGAGGATTCTATGTATAGCTATTAAGAATTTTTTATCTTCTCATGTACATACATATGTGTATGTGTGCGTGTGTGTGTACTTCAGATATATATTTCCAAGAAACTATGTATAATGCACTTGCGTAATATACATTCACAATCAATTTCTAAGTTTTTTGGAAATCGTTACTATCACTCTCCTAATAGATACTGATATTTTCAGATAAGGTTTCTTTAATATATCTCGTTGTACGTTTAAAAATTCTAAAATACAGCTAATTTAAAATGGTATTAAAACTTGAATGACATTAACTTATAGACAGAGATAGATGCTTATGTGTCTGAAATGTCAAATGTTATCTGTATTTAACCAACACCTCTTTAAAGCGTTTAGCGTTCAGATAAACAATATTATGTTGTCAGAACAAATAGATCGACAGGTATTCTACAGGGCATAATACAACATTTGATTTTCAGACACGAAATGAACACTATTTCGCATGCAGTTGGCGCAGATATAAACATACGTAATTCAAACTTACTGGCAGAGACATGCTGTAAATTAATTCTACGCTGATGCATATTCCTGTGTACGAGCATGTCATAGTTAAAGATTTCTCTTTGCGGACATAATTAGCTTAGTACGCCAGACAGAGTGCCAACAAAGGCTGCCATTTTTGTTTCGAATATCATGTTGAAAATACGGTGTAATGTAATCTTCTTGTCAATGTTCAACAACCATTAGTCTATCAATCTTATCAGTAGGGGGTGTAAGGTGTCAATCGGTAAATCAAAGTGGTTATTCTCTTAAGATTTCCACAAACTTAAAGAATAGTACCTCAATGTAAATTTAGAATGGCTTTTAGTGGCCAGCTTTTCTCTTTTAATTATATCCTATGTCCAATATAATCACACAAATACATCTTTAAAGCATGCCAAAATTTCTCTCCATAAATCCTGTTACGATATTTCCTTTATTTGTGCTGATTGATTACATTCTAATGGCACTCTTCAAATTTAACATATATGTATTTCGTTATATTTAATGTATCGTAAAATTATTCAATCGATATTCATGTTTGAATATGAACGGTTTTTCAGTATAACAAAATAAGAAACCAAGAGGAAGAACTAAAAATATAATAAAAAGAAATAACGGCAAACTTACTATTTCTTTTCTTCAATATTGTCGAGGATGGATCAAACAGATGCAGTAATGTGTTCTTTGGAAATTTCTCAGATACATATAATAAATAGGTTTCCATCATTAATATATGGTTTTTGACGGATTGAAAAATGATATTATATACTGTGACGAATAACTGCACTTAGGTTCCTTTAGATTCTATTGATTTCTACAGATGTTGACATATATGTACCTTGTTGATGTTTGCTTGACAGACTTTGTTTTTCTGTTGACCGAACGCAACGATTGTTTGTGATTTGAAATCTAGATAAAAGATTGACTAAATCGTAGTGATATATGCTTAAAGTAAATCTGATTTATTGTCGAAATTTGTTCGGTTCAATGTTGTCGACATCGATCATTATCAAGTCGAATAAAATAGCTTAGCTACCGTTGACGTCTATTCCATTTCATAAGGAATCACTATATTTATACGTCATCGAAAAAGCTATCCGAACGTTCTGACGTAAAAAAAAAACATGTATATAATCTTATAAATATCATTCTCAGTCAGAAGATTTTTCTCTGTTTAGTATATATATATATATATATATATATTATATATATATATATAATTATATATATATATATATATATATATATATATATATATATTTATCTATATAAATATATGTATGTATGTATATATATCAGTTTAAGAGAATTGGTGATTAACACTATTTTGATCACCTCCCGAAGTCTTAAATAAATCTAAATATAGATGTCTGACCTTCTGAAGAAGCTTTTCACCAAGCCAAGCTTCTAATGCTATAATTGAAACTCAAACGTTCTCGCCTATAATATTATCAATACTCAGTGCTATTTGTCTGAATATTGTATTTACACAAACAAATAACAAAGGTGTTATTTACTTAATTACCAAGACCTATAACCGTTATGCCCCTTACTTCGTAGATTACGATTGAATTAGTTTTGCTTTCCTTTATTGCATCTATTATTTTACACCAACCTACCTAATTACTGCTTCATTTTGACACTATCTTTAACTAGATCTACCAATAAAATAGCAATCAGCAATATCTCCTGAATTCCTCGATATTAAAAACGAATTAAAAACGATCTACCTAATAGCTATTTAATGTAGCTGCTATATTTTATCCTCTGCCTGTTTTTAATGTGTGTACATTTCGTATAGAAGTTGTATTAATTGTTTCCATCTAATAAAAAAGCCTCTTCTTAATTGTCTAATTATATCCCGTAGGAGGATCACTGAAGGTTACAGGATCAAACACTCGCTATTTGTAATACGATAGAAATTATCAACAATCGGTTTCCTCAAAACAGTTTATGTTGGAATAAAGAAACTAAAGATGAAAACAAATCTGACAAATACGTGTGGATAACAAAACACGATATGAAGGTATTGGTGATGAGAATTGTGCAAGTAAGGGGATAACAATGAATGTTACAAGGAAGTGGCGGGAGAAGATCAAAGTTGAAGGAGATTTTTCTGAGAATCTATAATATTAATCTGCTAAAGTACCAACGTATGTTACACTCTGAAGTGATTATTTGAAGGAAAAAGCAAAGAGAGTGATGTATAGAGATAGCCACACACACACGCTCGTACATACACACACACATAGAGAGATAGATAGATAGATAGATAGATAGATAGATAGATAGATAGATAGATAGATAGATAGATAGATAGATAGATAGATAGATAGATAGATAGAGAGAAACGAATGTTTAGCGTTGAGACCTTGGTAGTAATGAGGAGAGAAAAGAACGTTATCTACAAACATAGAATGAGATAGCCACACGCATATACATATGGTATACTCAACAGTGTAGTGGCTTTTAAAGCGGTGGTGATCTGATTCGTAGGGATATTGGTTAGTGAAAGCGGAGCGAAGAGTGTACCTTGATTATAGAGCTAATTTAGAAAAAAGAAAATCTCAATAACCATTTAGCATTCACATTAATCTGTTAAATGTAATATTTATTTATTTACATTGTTTTGCATCAGTCAAGCATTAAGTCGTAACTTCAATAATTTGAGGATGTGTTCGTTTATATTTAGAACAACCTTATTGGGTTGGCGTAAGAGACATGATCAGGCCAGTTTGAACTTATGGCTGGTTTAAATGTGAAATAGTTAATGCATAACCTTTAGTGCAATTACTTGTCATCTGCTTTCATATTTATTTATGATACTATTTTGCTTTTCCTTTAAGTTGTTGTCCTTACATTGACATTATTCGTAAGACAATGGATAGCTAAGTAAATATTTTCAAATAAGTTTGGCAGTGTGGTAAGTAGCTTGCTTACCAACGACATGGTTCCGGGTTCAGTCCCACTGCGCGGCACCTTGGGCAAATGTCTACTATAGTCTCGGGCCGAACAAAGCCTTGTGAGTGGATTTGGTAGACGGAAACTGAAAGAAGGCCATCGTATATAAATATATATATATATATATATATATATATATATATATATATATGTGTGTGTGTGTGTGTGCGTTTGTGTCTGTCGGTGTTTGTCTCCCCAGCATCGCTTGACAACCGATGCTGGTGTGTTTACGTCCCAGTAACCTAGCAGTTCGGCAAAAGAGACCGATAAAATAAGTACTAGGCTTACAAAGAATAAGCGCTGGGGTCGATTTGCTCGACTAAAGGCGGTGCTTCAGCATGGCCGCAGTCAAATACCTGAAATAAGTAAAAGAGTAAAAGAGAGTAATATTCTCGTATCCACTTGTCTCTGATTAGGCCCATGCTGGGACACATCATTCAAGGGTTTAATTGGGTATATGTACTCCAGTAATTGTGAAGCGCATGGCTTAGTAGTTAGGAATCCAGCGTGTCAGAAAAGTGTTCAGTTTAAAAAAAGAAATTATATTTTAAGGTTCTCTATAAAATTCCAGCTACCTATAGTGTTTAAAATTACAGGGAAATGTTCAAGAGTACTGCTACTTTCGTATGAGGCCTAGTACAAGACATTATCATGGACGGGAAATAGGATTGCATAACATTGAATTTTTTAAGGGACTAATTTATTTAAGACATTAACTTACATAAACTGGATGTAAAATATTAAAAGGATAGTAAAAAATGATGCTCTAGAATGATGCTCTAGAAAAGAAGGATTTAGTCAAATAATATGAGTGACAAGAGTAACATATCCGTAAAATATCTCAAACATACATGAGAAAGAATTGAGAAACATACCCAGGTTCTACTATGGTTAAGTAGCGTTTATGTACAAAATATATCACCACAGAATAGGTTTTCATGACAAACCATTGAGAAGAGCCCTAATAGCTGAGATCACCTTAGTTTATTAAAACATCTCTTAAGAAGAACCTGAATAGCACTTCAGAAATAGAAGTATGTTTGAAAAAAGAAAACGTATTTTGTTTTTTATCTCAATCTTACAGGGATAAAATATGCAGGCATTCTATACTGTAATAATTAGTCAATAATATCGGGATAAATCAAAACAACCAAAGAAACCAATTGCAGACATACACATGTTGTATCTATGTTTCAACACGCGCAAGCGGGCACACACGAACGTATATATTATCTATCTATCTTCTCAATCTGTTTGTCTGTCTATCTATCTATCTATCTATCTATCTATATATATCTAGCTATCTCTCTATATATTAATAAATCTATCTACCTATCTACAAATCTCTCTCTGCCTCTCTCTTTGTATATATATTATATATATATTATATATATATATATATATATATTATATAATATATACACGTATATATACACGCTAACATATGTATGTATATACATTTAGATAATATATATATATATATATGTATAAATAATATGCACACATATACATTACGTAATGGCTGTACAGCTTATATATGTATAAGTAATATTTGAACACGTATTTATGATTATATATATAATATATAATATATATGTATATATATAATATAATATAATATATATATATATATATGCTTGTGTGTGTGTAGCTCATAATGGCTGAATACTGCCTATTATATCATGAATACTTAGCATCCTTATAAGAAAACAACTTCTTCAATGAAATATATAATATACACAATATCATAATACCTTTGTATCTTTAACATAGTTGCGTATGTTGGTATTTGCAAATGGATGTAACTGTATATGATTATCTATGTATAAGATTCTCTTGAAGCCTGTGTAGAAAACCAGCTTCGTCTATATGCTGACTATCTCGTTAATTGAGTACAAGAAAGAGTAAAATAAAGAGATTCTGAAATGTAAATATGTTTTCGAAACATTAAACTTAAAGAAAATAAAATAAATATAATAAAAAGATTCAAATAATGTATCCCTTTGAGAGTCAATAATCAATATAGCAAATGCAAATTAATTACAACCTGAATTGGCGAATGCCAATTGTATGTAAATACTTAGATATATGTTGATGTGTGTATGTATAAAAGACTACATAAACACAAAAGTATACATACTCATATTCAAAGACTATTCTACATACCACACAGAAAAATATATATATACATATATGCATATGGATGTATTTATTATATATATATATATATATATATATATATACTATATATATATATTATGATATATATATATATATATATATGCGTGTGTATGTATATTTATGAGTGTATATTATATATATATATATACATATATGTATATGGATGTATTTATATGTATATATATGAGTGTGTATGTATATTTATCTATATATATATATTATATATATATATATACTATATAATATATTATAAAGATATATATATGTGTGTGTGAGCGTATGTCTCTTTGTATGTAGATGTACTCACGTATATTTGTGTACATGTTATGTATAACCACACTTACTCACACTCAGAGAGAGATATTAATGTATATGTATATATGTTAAGAGAATGATACTGGGTAAAAGCAGAAAAAGTAGAAAGAAAGAATCAGAGTGAGTTTCAAATGAAGAGCAGATAGATTTTCTCATAGAAATACATCAAAGATTTCTAGAATGTGAACTATATTCAATCATCTTATAACAAAATCTTCATATAAACTATAGAGACGCAAACACACATAGTAAGACATGTAAATATGCCTACGTTTATATAAATCCATACTTACAAAATAAACTCAAGAACAGTGGCCAAAAATATAGAAAATCAAATACACTAGCATACAAAACATATTCGCAATGAAACTCGTTTAAAAGATACGCATATAAAAATACACGACCACACTCTCCAACAAATATACTAGGCCAGCCAAAATCATACGAGTATACACGCGTACACACAAGTGCACACACACTCAAATACACAATCATATAATTACACATACACATATACATAGAAGTATATTTACATGAATACATGTGTTGTTAATATATATCAATATATGCATGTCTATATAATTCACACACACACACACACATATATATAAATATATATATATATATATGTGTGTGTATAGTTCCATAAATATATATGTATGTTTGTGTGTTTGTGGGAGTGTGTGCGCGCGTGTACATATATGCATCTATGTATATATGGCTTATATATGTGAATCTATCTATTTACCAATA